>NC_042493.1:109477128-109494196 GCF_005508785.2 Acyrthosiphon pisum
AAACAATTATAAGTTTAAATGACTTAATTACGTGTGACGAATAGCGAGATGTGACTTAGAGAGAGTATGTAAGCATGTTTCCCGCTGGTTGTTGGACGTTCGTCGATCGATTGTTTGTCAGCTTCTCTCGTCGAGTCGATCCCTAACCCCTCTATAACTTTTAGTACTACCGCATATACAAGACCGTATTAGCGCATAGGCACTATAGTCTATAGGTGAATCTAGGGGAAAAAACCCCAAACAACATATTCAACGGAAAAAAAGACCCATACTGACTACAATTATACTAGGTAATACACTTATTTTATTAAAAGGGAACTATAAAAAAAAATTACGTCTAGTTAATGACATTACACAATAACTAATTATATAACAGTTAAAAATTCATTAAACATAAACCATAAATCAATATAATATATATATAATAAAATGTTCAATAACATTCCTTAACATGTATTTAGTATTACTCTTACTATAAAATATCATACAAGTATAGCTTAAAATATTTGGTGATAATTCTATTATGGTATAAAAGTATATAAAAATTATATTGAATATACATATATTTTTCAAACATTCAAAAGTATAAAATGTACAAAATAGTAAAAAAAGTGTTATGTATTTAATTGGTATGGGGCTTATTTTTCCGAATACCCTATAGTTACTGTGCCTAGGGCCTATGTGAACACTTTTGGGGACTACAAAATAAAATGTGTGGTTACGATTTTTTTGTAATGTAATATTATGTTTTTTTTTAGATTCTGACCACATAGCAATTGATTTTACAATGATGTGTGTTTTTTAATTTTTAATTTTTTTAATTTTTTTAATTTGTTGTGTCTGTACACGATAAGTAGTCGAAATAATAATTCAATTTTCAAATTCAGTGTCTTGTTCGATGGGAAAGTGTTTCTAGTTGGTGCATAAAATCTCATATTCCCATTAGTATTCAAAGCGCCGAGAAAAACAATAAAAAAATTAAGGAAAACCGGGATTTTTTGCGCTAATTTGGTTTTTGACAAAATTGTCTATGTACGATAAAGTTTTCTAAATATTTGGGGTTGTGTTGAACTGTTAAAGGACATTTTCAGTTTCAAATTTTTTTGGTTTTATTTTCTATGTATGTAAATCAATTTTATTTGTTGGGTAAAAAAGCTTGAAAACTCAATACTAGGATAGGCTCCTAATATGTTACAATGATATTTTAAAAAGCCAGTCATAAGTTTTTTTTATAAGCATTTAAAGTTCAAATTTTTACAAAAGGCGTAAAAATCACGAAAATGTTTAAATGAGTTAGATTTCTAAAAATGTTTCTTTTTAAATTTAAAATGTAAAAATTTGTTGAACTATTGAATTGTTTACGGACAATTTCAAATTTAAACTTTTTAGTTTTTTTCTTTAAATATCAATAAAAATGTTTGGTTGAGCTAAAAAGTGTCGAAATTGAATACAAGGCTCACGATAAATTGCTGAAATAGCAGTTAAAATATATTAAATATATAAAAGCACAATTTTTTTTTATAAGCATTTAAAGTTCAAATTTTACCCACAATTATCAAATTTTAAAATCATTTTGTAATTAAAAGTTTAAAAAAATGTTCATCATTTATTGCTAAGGATTGAAAGCATACAACAAGGTCCCACGTAAGTAGGTTATTCCGTAACTAAAAGATGTCAAAAATATAAAAACACATTTTTTTTATAATTGCTTTATGTTCAAATTTAGAGGAAATTACATATTATTAAATAACCAAGAATAACAATTTTAGCTAATTCGTTGTAATTTTATAATATCAATTCAACTTCGAGCTTCCTTAATAATAACAATAATAAGTAATACCTAACAATATTAATATAATATAAAATATCCACACTTACAAACCGTCACCGCTCAGAGTTGTTTTTCTGATACAATATTAATGATACCATAAATTATCATTGAATTCAAATGTAATACCACCCATTATACAGTGACCCACTTGTAACCTACTGTACAGCAGAGCGACATCCACTTACCCACCTTTTTTAAATTATTATAATTTCTCAGTGTTAAGCCTTTAAAAACAGAAATATTTACAACATCAAATCTAAACTTTTATACATTTTTATACGATAACAATTTCAACAATAATATTATAAACAATTCAGTCTACTCTGATTGTATTTATTCATCCATCGTACATGACTGTCGTATTAAACCATTACGCGAGCGTCATTTTATCGGTTTATAATCTGTTTTCTCATATAGATATGAATATAACATATATAACGAATGTACGAGTATAATATACAATGTAAATTGTACAATTACGAGTGTAAAATATATAGGAGTAATATTATTATTTTTGCATGTAAACTCTCATATACATAATGTTTTTGTTGTGCTAACGTGTACAGATTGTATACTAACTTACTGAGATTCAACACTATTCCTCACCCAAAAAGAAGGTTTCTTAACCAGTTAAGTACTGGACATGAGCACTGAAGTCGCTGTGCCCAGGGTCTACGATAGTGTTAATCCGGGCCTGTGATTGGTCATCCCACGGTCGAAGGCTATACATCGTTATCTACTAACCATAATGAGCATATTAAAATTAATTAGGTACCTATAGGTTTATTTCCCTATCAAATTTAAAAAAAAATTAAAATTAACTTCATAGAACTGTATTTCAAAGGCTCAATCCGTTGTTATTATAAATATTATGTCATTATATTGATATAAATCTAATATTACGAAAAAACAATTAAAATAAGTGTAAAAAAATTATATTTACCAAGATAAATTACATTTATGTTATTTTTTATTTTTATTTAGATAATATTTTGTTAAAATTATCTCATCTTATCTAGATACATTTTTAGTTATCTATTCCCAACACTGGTAATATGATATTATATAGACATCATTTGCAACTTATCCTCGTATAGTAAGCACGTACGCTGGATTACTGCATCTCAACCTGGGCAGTTCCGGAGGAAATATGGTATAGACCAAGGATAGTTATATTGTTTTATAGTATTTGGTTATTTGTATTTTATTGAACATAATATTACAAGGGGATGTCCAAACCACGAATCTCGGCGTATCCTACGACAAAGTTAATTTTACTTACATAACAATCGGTTGTTTGGTTGCATTACATGAATAGAAAATTCTCCCTTACAAAATTTATTTCGAAATAATTAAACGTTATTAATTATTATAATGTTTCGCATGACGCATACTACAAAATGTATTACGTTTGATACCACATTATCTCATTTACGAGAACCTCTTTTCTTCCTGTCCACGAGTCATGGCACTTAAATATTTTTAATTATACTCGTGACTCTCATATCGATGGCCATCCCAGATATAGTACATATGTATACCTATACAGGTAGTCGTTTCTCTATACGTATATTTATAAGACCCAGCTACTGACAACAGCTATGTAGTAAGATTGACTAAATATGACATAAACAATATAATTACATTACAAAGAGATATGCATAAAAACTAGGGAAATTATACGCGACTCCAACGGACTATATTTCAGCGCGCGTTCATAAATAATATGTTCTAAAAGCAACCATCGAACGTCAAAATATGAATATTCTTCTGCATTCATAGCCGTGAGTTAGGCCCGTAAGAAAGGACCGCGGTTTAGGGGCTTCATACAACTCTCCTTCACTGCCCTTTTGTTTTAAATCTAGGTTTAGTAGTACCTAACTGTTAATGGTTTTACCAAATTAAAAAAAAGTGTATCTACCTACTTCTGTAAGTTTCTTGTAAAGTATAATATTATAATACACCCATACTGACATAAACATTTTTGATATACTTAAAATCGAATACAAATATATTACTATATTATGTATATATTTTATACATTTTTTTTCGTTTTTATTCAGAAATCCTGCACAAGGGCCTATCGTTACTCGTTAGTTGTGGTATGCATCATTAATGCATTGCATTAAAAGTTAATATAATAATTCACGTAGATTATAATATAATATGGATTCACCAACATTTTCAAACCAATGATCTACATTAAACATTTTATTTTTCGGGTGATAGGCCACTAATTATTTACGTATGCTATTTATTTCATTACACGCGGCAGCTTGATAATAGCTAAAGTGTTTGAATAATAGTATTATTTTATTATTTATCAATCGGACAATAAATTATATGTTTTACTTCGCTGGTCATAAATGCTTTACTTTGTACCTATACAAAACGTAAAAGTGTGTTTGACATGAGAATACGCACGTGATCAACTGGATATTGGTATAATTAATTTTTAATACCTCTATTATTATAACGGCTGAATAGTATGCCGATACAATATTATAAACTGTAACTATACAATATTATCAGCGATTCTTAACCGTTTGTAGATCACGGACTCCTGAAAAAACAAAACTAAGTAGTGCGCAGTATAAACTAATATCAAGACAAAAAAAACATATTCATATTTGGCTATTTATATTTGCATTATGTGTCTATACAACCATTGCACTCAAGGGCGGATTTACCCATAGGCCACCAAGGCACGGGCCTAGGGCGCAGAATTTATTGGAGCGCAATTTTGTAGTTAATTTTTACTTTTTAGTTTTTCATAATTTCATAGTTTATTATATTTACCTAAATTTATATTTGATATTAATTTTTTTTTTTGTATACAACTTGCATGAAAGTGGAGAATGGCTCTCGTAGCCCCGTTGCAGTAACGTTTTAATTCATAAGCTATAATACCTAACCTTGCAGTTTGAGTTCAACCCTATTACGAGCGCGCGCTGCACCGCGCCGCCACGACTAGAGGCTTGATGTCGGCACTCGACGAGGCATTTGCCTATGTTAATGCATGGGAGGTGGTATACGGGTGTGCGGCGTAAACACATAAAATATTGTGAATGGCGCATGCGCAAAACGCCAGCCAAGGCTGTCAAATATAGGTACTGTCTCGGGCCGCCGGGTACATGGTTATAGCCGCTCTACTAGCTGGGTGAGGGTCCGCTCGCACAGTTCTTAGCAAGTAAATAAAATTATTTGTTATTAACTGGATTGACCAGCCTCACCCCGCACTCGGCATTCTTAGAATACTGGAATTAATTCTGGAAATCAGATGCCTTGATAAAGTAATTAATAATAATAAACATTGCGACGACGCGCGACGCTGGCACTGTCGCCCGTCTCCTGCATAGTGCATACTGCTCAGAAATCTTATAGATTTCATCCAATTTTATAGTTTATTTCGTGGAACATTACCCCCCTGGCCCCCTCCATGGGAGCACGCCGATGGACGGGGCGCTAGTGTTGTAATGCCTAGGGGCGGAAAAATTGCAAGTCCGCCCTTGATGGGTCTGGTAACTAAAGTAGAATAAGAATATAGTTTGTATAATTGTCGTTCGTCATCTCCTAAGTGGTTCAATAACTAAATGGTCAGTGAACCACTTAGAAGTTATCATACACCTACATGTTATAATAATATGTATTATGCTATAGGTACCTAACTATAATATAGGATTTATTTGAGTGGGTAGCAATTTATTGATAATAATAAAATAATAATAATAATAATTTTATTAATTTCTTGAAATATTATTTCAAGAAATTATAACCAAAACATTATATTTAAAAAATCATATTAATTATTGCATAAAACGGTGTATTGTTTGAGACAAAATATGATAGGTTTACGTTAAACAATCAATTAAAATGACTGTTTTAATGTTTTTTTATTCACTTGCACGTATAATGCAATGTTTGATAAATACCTACGACCTACTTGAGAATCGCTTAAAAATACATAATTAAATTAAATTATTAATGTAAAATATACAATGTATAAACGTAGATTAGGAAATAATTACTCCCGGCGAATATTACCCCACCCCCCTACCAGTTGATTTCACCAGTCACACTTCGAGCAACGACCCGTAAGGTCATCAATTCATAGAAACTATAGATAAAATAGAATAGATAGAGTAGGTATTGTGAAGAAAATAAAACACCTTTGATGTACAAATTATTCATATACTTAAAAATTAATATAAATATAACTTGCGCACGGGAATGTAGTTTGTTGTGGTAACTTAATATAATAATATTCACGGAGGTTAAAACATAATTATAGGTGTCGCCAACGTTTTCCAACAAATGAGCTACATTAAACATTTTAATGTTTTCCAATTAAGTAGCTGGTGATCGGCCACTATTTTTTATCTGCAGCATAATAATTGTAATAATACTCTGTAGAATAATGTTCTTCTTTTATTTTTTCTCCGTCGGACAACTATCGAATGTTTTACTTCTCTGATAATAAATAATAAATAATTTTATATGTAAAGCGTAACACCGTTTTCCACACAATACACGTACCTAATCAACCGATAAGTCGGTATAATTAATTTTTAAAACGATCGACCGACATTCTTCTGTTACAACGGCTGAATAGTATATAATACACTGTTAATGTATTGCAATATAATACCTATTATTATTATTATTATTATTATTATTATTATACGCACTAATATACGGCAGAGGACACGTATCGGAAATGAAGCACATAAAACGATATTTTTTTGGGTGGTCTCCAGTTATCGGAAACTCGGTAACGTTTGTGTGCAATCTTCGTCATCAGTCCGGAGTCAGAGTGCTATTATGTTTTCGAAAATAGCCGCGGCTGATAATTGAATGGATTTAAGTGCTTATTTTTTTTTTTTGCCACACCATATACGAAAGTTTATTTGTGTTTAGATTTTATTGATATTGGGTTGTTTGTTTTTATTATAATTACGGACTAGGTGATTTAAAAAAAAATGCGTACAATTTACAATAAATGAACAATATTGATGTTATGTTTATGTATATTAACATTAACAATAATATAACATTTAAAAGCATATAATTAGAGACAGAAGTTTGGGACATTCGATATTCGACTTGCGAAATTTTTTTTTAAAATTATTTCATATTTAACCTGTTAGGACATCGGGAGCGGTGCGGGTGAATAATGCATTCTGAATATCACTTTATCTATAGATAATCATAATTCATATTTCATAATAATATTGTCCCAAATTGCGACCCGTGTGGACGTATGGTTTTCTTAGGAAATGGGTTGTTATCGACGAAAATCAAAACAATAGAAATATTATACCTAAATACCTATAGCTAACTCATTGTTATTGGCTCGAAAATACTCAAACATATTTTGTATTTTAATTATAAGAAAAATTAATCGGTACCACATACCGATGTATACCACTAGAGTCTAGATTCACTTTTCCATCCGAAGTTAAAAATCTAATATAATTTTTTCGTATACTTATCGTGTACACGACGCAAAAGAATAAAATTAAAAATAAAATCAATACATTCATCACGACGCACAAATAAAAAATACTTATTTAAAAAAACGAAAAATGTTACGCTTAGCAGATCCCGTTAGTTTAAAAATTAGAGCGGATTGACCTCGTATAACATTTAAAGTTATTATCTTTGCAAAATCATAAGGTTTTTACTATATTTTAATTTTAAAGCGAATTTTGAGTGTTTTAAGATATTATACAATTATATATAAGTATTTGCGTTGGGGAATTTTTTCCAATTACCACAATAGGCCACGGACGTTGTCATTTATACTCCACTATATACCCGAAGTATTCCATAACGTGCGTTATATTGTATTACGGTATAGTCCAAAAAACACTGGACACGTTATGCCGTACGTGTTTTGACAAAAAAAAAAAAACTGAATTCAAGCCTTAGACCCATAGGTTTATAGAGACATTCACCGTGGTTTCTGTGTGTTTGTCCATGTGTGTGTAACAAAGAGACGAGGTCGAAATGTATTTCAATAATAATATTATCCGTTAGATATCCTTAATAGACAATAAGTATAAAATATATTATAGTCTACAGCAGCTGCTGCAGCTGTCTATACAATATGCTTGCCACAGGGCGGGCGCAGATAGCATTTCTCACGTACCTATATAGCCTGCAAGGCCAGTGTGCGCAAGGGGTCTTTATATTATTTTATTATTATTATATTTTACAAGGGGACGTTCGACTCACGGATAGGGACGTAGAATACGACTGCACGATTGTACAATGTTGCCAAATTTCATAACATGATAATGTAAAATAATATAATATAATATAAAATATGTGTTTTATCGTAATGTTGAATTTCCTCTTCCCGCCTATAGGTACTATACATACTATATTATTATGCATTCGCACGTAAGTAGTAGAGTTACCTACCAACAGTGGCGTAAATTGGGTGGTGCAAATGTAGCAAGTTGATATTTAAATTCACAGAAAATCATACACATTTGTATACCGATAGTTTATATTTTCAAAAGTGTATACTTGTTTATTAACAGGGCTGGAGCATGATTAATTTTCGGTCGAAAACATAGATCACAACTTCAATCACTACGCTCAATATAATGTTCTAATATCAATTTTGAAAGCAGATTTGAATTCTTCACTGAATTATCTATGCTTTGACATTTTCATTTCTCTGAATTTTTTTTTTTTTTTACTTAGAAATTTAATAACGAAAATAGTCAAAATAGATCATATTCATAATTCAAATTCAAATACATTGATATAGAATATGAAAAATGTATGACAGTTAAAGCATAGTAAATTTAGAGAAGAATTCAAATCTGCTTTCAAAATTTAAATTGGAACATCCTACTGAACGTAGTGATTGAAGTCAACTGCTGTATTTTTAAAAAAAAAATGTTTGTCATTTTATTAAGTAATATTTGGTGACATATGCATGCAGACAGGTAAATGACAGACGTACATATCCGCGGGTGACTGTAAACTCCGCCAGTTTTTATATATATTATAAATGTATAATACTAACAATTTGTTCCATTACAAGTTCCATTAACGAGTTTAGAAAGCAGTATTTTTTTTTGTTCACTATAATCATATAATATGAATATAAAGTGTTTTTTTATTCAGTTGTCAGAATTTATCAAATTGGTAGGTGCCTTACCGAATATATTATAAAATATAAAATATAGAATGAGATTCGAAAAGCTAATGCATAGCATCTATTCCCTTTTCGATCCGAAATATCCAGCACTAAAAATAATGTATACAACAATAATATGTAAATTATTACAATATATTAATATCAGGGGTCACTGACATTTTGTTGATTAAGATTTACTAAGAATGTATTTTTCGAATTGACCCACGTAAAAAATATTTAAAAAAAAATTTAATTTGTAAGTCTTTACATAACTTATATCAATACTAAACACACTTAGGTATACACATAATACAATTAAAACGTCAAGTTAAATTAATATTAGTGTTTCACTTTAAATTCCTAAATAATCTCAGAATTAACTATGATCATTATACTGTAATTTTGGTGTAGAAGTATGTCAATGTATATCGATATGGTCATGATGCTGGTTAATCTTACAAATGAATGTAACTTCATCAACCAAACATAAAATAATAAATTCAAAGTTGGTTCCAACAAAAGAGGATCGGCTTCAAAATCGTCCAAGACCGACCATGTGGATCGTGGTCGGCCATTTACCCCAATATTTTTATTTTTTACATTATATTCGTATGTGTATTATGTATACCTACTTGCATTATGTACGTCTAATAAGAATATTAAGAAAAACGATTTATACTTAAAACCTCCGTCTTATCCTAAAGTTGTTTATTTTATTAATAATAAGAAACCACTGTCGTATCATGCAGGCAAATTTATTATAAACGTTAATAGTATTAAAACTATTAACGAGGTTAAGCAATGTGAAACAAAATTTAGCATTAAGTCTTAGTAAGTTTTAGTAGATGTAGCAAAGTGTAAACTAGGTTAAGGGGATTGGAAGCGGTGATTTTCTGTCTTTGTCTAAAGCACGTGAAACATAGGAAAAATAGCTAAACGCCTGACAAAAATTAAGGTACTATTCTAGTTGTAGGTACGATTTAAATAATGTAAACATGTTTGAATTGATACACAAGTTTACTTTATATCGTTCGAATCATATTTTTAATATATTTAAAATAAAAAATATTCATTCTCATCAACATTTTGCTACAATTGAAACATTGATGACACCGCTTAATAGCTACCTATATATATATATATAATATGGTGGACACCAATGGGCAATGGCAGTTACATTTTATTATACGTCTTAAAATTTGTTATAATTAGATTTACATCATACGTATAACCGTATCGGTATATCGGTATATACCTGGTTTGATTACATTAGATTTTAAATATACGCGGTACATACGGGGGGGGGGGGGGATTTGGATGTCGGATCCCCTGACTTTTTTTTTAAGTGGAGTATCTAGTATATATATGTACTTATTATTTATTAAAAACCCAAATTCCCCAAATGGTAGCTTTAACTAAGATAATATTACTTCGTAATAATCACCAATATTGCTATTGCAAATTGAATATTACATAAATATATTGAAATAATTCAGTTTAGCTCGACTGTTGTAAATTTTTTTGGAAACCTATGAGGGGAGAGGTGTTGGGGACAAATTATAATAAGTCATTTATAATTCAGATAATTGTGTAAAGGCAGGTCTTTGGCGACGAATTTATGACTGTACGTGTTGTTTTCGAAATGGAATGAATCGGAAATTATTATATAGCATCGGTTTGGTCGCAGCCGGTGGTGGCATGCCGACAATGGTTATATAAGCCGAAAACATGGTGTGTAGGTTCGAAATGTAGCTGTCGATCGCCCAATTTTTTATGGGATTTAAGATGACCCGTCGCCACCGGGTTCAAAAGCAAGTAAAATATGTCATTTCTTATCGGGGATTATCGATGGTAAAATATAATAATATAGTCTCTGCCACGTATGGTAGGTAGGTAAATAACATCATAATAGTAATCCTATGCCACGCGCTGTCATTCTCGCTGCCACTCCCCGCCACGTCGTACCATGCTCCTCCACTCATCGGCACGTAACCCTTTACCCCATCTAATCCATTCACCACCCATTTTATTTTATCCTTACGAGTAAAAATGGTTTACAATTGAATCGTTTGTATCCGTATAGTAAATTTTCCTCGCCCCCTCTTATCCACCACAATGCAGAGAACATTGAAAATTTTGGTCAAAATTGTTAAGTGTTTAAAATACTGGAATAAAACACGTCATATTAAAATGTATACGAACATGGCAACAGTATATACGTTTTGAAATATTTCGTTAGACAGTCTCTGTTTTTGAAAACGTTAACAATATTTTGTATAATCGCATACATTTAAAAAAAAATGTATTCCAATAAATTATATAACTTTTTAAATTCCATTGAATTAAATATATATCAACATTTATAACAACGTTGCAGTCACTAGTTATATTAAATTAGTTAAATTATAATTGTACTAAGAAAATTTGAAAATAAACATTATTGGGACAACTACGTGAACACGTCTAGTGTTAAAAAATAAGGCTGCTATTTTAAACGCAGAAAAATATAACCATATATCGTGGCCACCTAGCTGTAGTTCAAGTAATGGTAAGTTGCAATTTAACTAAACTGCTTACAGCGAACGTAGGTTTGATATAGGTTTAAGAGTATATTATTATGTGTATAATTTACTATTTACTATGGACTATATAATGTTTTAATATTTAGCATATTACCATTTAATGCAGTGTTATTAAGAGAGCATACATATATGTATATATGTTATATAAAAAATTATATAAAGATATAATATACATATATGTTTTTTTACCAAGCCTGTTACTGTCGCTTCCGGGTAACATTCTTTTAGTAAATTGCAATTAACCAAAACGTATTTACCATCAACCATGTCGCAAAAGAGATTAACCAATTCAGCAATATTGTCAATTGCGAATGAAATAACGTAAACAATTGATTTGAAGACGTCATTGAAGATTTTGCTCAGGAAAATTACGTTTCATACTCAGTACCTATATGAATATACGTTTGTAAATACAATATAATATATATAATACGTTGGCTATAATATATTAATTTAGGTTATATTATAATATGAAAACATTTTTAATTGTATTATTTTTTTAATTCTTTTATATCTAACTATTTTGTTTAATAATTATTATTGTAATCAGCTTTAGTTTTTTGTCAAATCATTATTAAAATACATTTATAAAAAAAAATTCAATTAATAGGGATGAAAACCATGATAAAAGGCGAATAGTATGTAATAATAATAATAATTATTAATAATAATAGGTGCGAATATTTTTAAATTTACCCTGGGTGACAAATCTTAACGGTATAGCTCTGAGTATACTAGTCGCATATTTATACTATTAATTGTTATATACTGTACGTCGTACAGTCGTATAACTTCATTATATAATGAATGCGCAGTTAAAAGTACCTAATTCAGAGGCAGTTACTTGATAAGTTGATAACGATTCCAATAGACCTACAGGTCCTTATTAAATTGTGATAAAAAATAAAATTGAAGTTTTTCGCATGTTGGAGCCGATACGATTTAATAAATAATTACATTATCACTACTATCAGCGAGGCTTATAGGCATCATTTGGAGGTGCTTGGGGATGCTTCGCCACAAATTGTCGATAGTAGCATTGAATTTTTATTGACTATACCATCATGCTGCTATAGATATTTGGATACATTTATATCTAAGACCTTATCATTTTCATAACCATAATAATACATAATATGTACTTATCAGAATAATAACAGATAAAAGTGTTCAATGTACAATAATATGCACATTTTAATCACTTTATTGTCATCGTTACAATCACTATTTGAAATTATTAATTCTCTAACCATAAGGTTGCAACGGTGAAGCCCAAAAGCGCAAATTGTCTATTTTGTTCGATAGACCAAAAGCGCAAAACGAATTTGCGCTTTTGTACCTGTTATATTATAGGTTTCATTTTAAAATTTAATAAATTAAATTAAATAGATACCTATACAACATAGTATTTTTATAATAATTAAAAAATACAACAACAGTGATTGAGTTCAGATGGAGTTAATATTATTTTAGTTTAATTTAGTATTTAGTACTATCGAATTTTATCGTAACAAATTACGGTGACGGTTGATAATCATTTAAGATAACTAATATACATATAATATTACAGATACAATACCTATACACAGTATAAACGTATATCAAATGACTAACCTAAATGAATTATTATATTATAACTTTTGAGTTATTTTTAATTGAAACATGTTGGAAATTCAAGTTTTAAATTGTGTATCAGATATCCACTTATGTATTATATCAGTTGGCGTCTGTGCTACGATCGAGTGCGTTTGCGTTTGCGTTTACGAATTATAATTCTGTTTACTTAACTATTAGAATGTAATTTACATTAACGTACCTATTTATTTTTTTAATTAGTATGTAAATCACATAAAGAGTGTATGTGTCTTTCTGGTTTCTAATTTATAAATTAAAAAAAAAAAAAAACAATTTTATTGACCTTTATCATAATGTACACTGTATACCATTTTACTTTTACTTTACTATTATTTACTAATTTAAACTATACTCATCTCAAATTAATAATTTAACAAATATATTTTTTTATAACGTATAGCAATTGATTAATTAAACTAGTTAAGTTCATAAGTTGATTAGAAAATAAAGTAACTAGTCAAGTTAATAAGTTTAAAAAAAAATTAACTTTTTAACTAGTTATAATGCCCATCTTTGTCCACCGCACCTGTGGGCGTAGCCACTTTCGAACGAGCCAAGAACTACTAATGGTCCAGAATCATACCACCGTAATTTGAAAGATCAATTTTATAACCCACACCCACCTGTCTATAGTTTTATCAAAGAGCTCAAACACCATCAGGCAGAAGTTTACTTAAAAATGCAATCAAATGAACGAAAAACTACAAAACGCAGCTCTCAAGTCAACTCCAATATAAAAGCGTGGAATTTATATATAGAAAAAAAAATTCAAGATTGGATTACTTAAAAACTGTGGGCTTTAAATTTAAAATTTAATATTAAGGTACTATTTATAATATTATACTAATTAAATAAAATAAAATAATTTTTTTTTTCTAATGTAAATTCTTCATTATAATGTTTTAAATTAAATTGATTATCTTGATTGTGTTTTTATACTAATTAATATTTACTTCTAATAATATGTAATTTAAATTTTTTAAATTCATTTTATTATCATGAATAGCATAGTATTGTATGGTATCATATATAAATATTTTAATAAAATATACTTTTTTTTATAAAATTTATTTGCCTTTATGGGTTATTAAAAAGGTAATTTATTTTTGCGCTTATGGGCTACAGCCAGTTGTGACTTTCGTATTTTTCTTTTAACTTCCCCTAACTTCTCAAAAGAGGATAAGTATAGATAATATAATAGGTGATTTAACAATAATAGCGATAACCTAACAATTTCGTTTACTATTTCAATTTATTATAATTTAATTACCTGTTCCTAATACAAATATTAGCATCTAATCTAATCATTTACAGACCTTATACACCATATTAAAGTTATTTGAAATATATATAATATTAGTGAGAAGGTCAGTGAAAGTCAAAATAACTGATTAAAACCGTACGTTACTATAAAACGTAATCTTTTTTTCGATAATTTGTACTTGTCGATATATTGACCTGTCGACATTTTCTACTTGTCGATATAATGATCCGTCGACATTTTGTACTTGTCGATGTTCAACCATCGACATTTCAACTTGTCGATATATTGACTGTCGATATTTCGTACCAGACCCGTCTAGCTTAATATAATAATATGATAAGGACCTCCTGTTTCAACAGGTCAAAATAATATCCCAATTGTTCGCGATAGTGGTACACTGCACACTTTGCTAATTATGGTTTATAATATTTACTCATAATAAAAATCATAATTCGATAACTCGTAGTGACACGAAGATTAACCAAATAAATAGACAATAAAATATAATAACTCACAAAATATGGAGTGGAGACTGGCCAGGTGCTAAATAATAAAATACATGATAATATATAAACAAAATTAAATCTTACGAAAAAAAAATACAAATAGTGCGTTAAACGGATGACAGTTATATATATGGTCAAGTTTAAACATCAAAGAAAAAATAATATATATAATGAAGTGCAATAAATAAATATTTTAATAATAATTTTTTATTATTGTTTGTTCTCAATTAATAGTTATTGACAAATATGTTAGAAATAATATAATAATATAATAATAATAGTTAAATTTAAATATTTTAAAGTCGAGGTATAGGTCCTATTGTATCTATTGAAATTTAAATACAAATACAAAATATATTTTTACAAGATTTCCTAGTATTTACTACATATACATAATAATAGAATACTGTGGCATGGAAAGCCTGAGTGTCGTACATTGAAAATTATTAAAACTGTGCATTTATCGATCATGAGAATTATCTTTTTTGTGGATATCTGAAAATTTTACATTACTACACAAAGCTTGTCAAGTTAGTCATTTTTTTTCAACTAGTTGAAGTTAAGTTACTTTAATAAAAAAACTAACTAAGTTTGAATATAAGTTAGTTTCTGAAACTGTCGGAATTTCTAACTTAGTTAGCTAGAAGTTAGTTTGGTGAAAATAGTAACTTAAGTTAGAGTAGACGTCTAGTTAGTTTTTTTATAGATTAAAAAACCTTTTTATTGAAATGTAAATAATGAGTTATCTAACTAAAATTATTGATTAAAACTGAAAAATTGAATTAAAAACCTAGTAATTTGATCAAAATGTTCGAAGTAGGTACGTAATAATTTCAATTAATTGGTATATCACTTATCAGTTATTAGAACATAAAAGGTGAAACAAAATAAAAAAAATTATAACAGTACTGTCATACATATGAGAACTTAAAATATTAATTAAAATTAAAATATTCATTTTGGAATGAAAAAAAAAATACTGATAATAACTAGTTATTTTTTTTTCTAAAGAGTAGGTTAGACTATTTTACACATTAAATTCAACTAGTTAAGGTACAAAGTTAATACCTATATATCAAAACTAACAAGTCAAGTTATAAAGTAACTTTTTACAATCCCTACCCCTCCCCCCCACCCACCGTTGCACCACTGATTCATTGAACCAATTAAGTATTTTTTTTACATTTTAAATTATTAAAAATAATAAACAAATTACCAATAGTCAATAGATATACAATAAACACGACTGACGTATATCACGTAACAACACAAGACAATAACGTCAATAGTAAAAATACGACGATATAACGATAATAGCGGCAAATAGATTTTGTTGTCGGCAAAGTCGTCGTTTTCAGGGATAATTCATTACACTTTATAACCAACCAAAATATCCAAGTAAAATCCAAACCTAATTTGTTTTTCAAAAATATGATAAGAAGGTATACAATTACTATTTTGTTTGCCTGAATTCGATGGGCCTCTCTTTCGAGTGGGCCCAGTGCAAATGTCCCATTTGTCCTTGCAAAAATATGGCCCTGGGTGGTCATAATATGAGTGATTTAACCAGTGACGCAACTAAAAAATGTAACAGCCTGGAATGTACAGAAAATCCGCCAGTATTACATAAGTATTTCTCTACTAAGTAAACTCAAAAATTCAAAATAAAATAAAATATTGTGTTAGAGAAAACTTTAAATACTAAATAGATAAAATAATGGATTTTTATTAGACTCAATGGCTTGAATATTTTTATTTTATATTTTTAGTTCAAAATATTATAATGTCATAATATAATGTAATATGCTTACATATTTTAGATTCTGAGTGGAACGATGAATGTATTGATTTTACAATGATGTGTGTTTTTTTTTTTTTTTTGTGTCTGTCATCACCTTTTAGGACAGGAAGGACAGTAAGGAAAAACGGGCATTTTTACGCAAAATCTGTTTTCCAGAAAATTGATTTTGGTTTTTGAGTGTAACTTTAAAACGAATGACTGTAGATACATGAAATTTTCACTGGCTTGTTTATATTTTCATTTACTATACATGATAACATTTTCAAAATATTTTGATTTGTTTTGAGCTGTTA
>NC_042493.1:109495201-109497133 GCF_005508785.2 Acyrthosiphon pisum
ATTTATAAAATGTTCAACTTTTATATCTAAGGATTGAAAATTTAAAACAAGATTCCACGTAAATATTTAATTCTGTTACTAAAAATTCTAAGAAATACATAAGCACTGTTTATTTTTATAGTAATTTTAAGTTCAAATTTGGACGAAATTACATATTAAAAAACCTGGAATTACTATTTTAGTTATTTTGTTGTGATTGTAATGATTGTATAATATTATTTGTGGGTACTTGAAACTTCTAAAGTATACTATTATATATCTATGATAGTACCACGGTTTGTTGTTGATGTATAACGCGTTACTTGATTGATATTGTGATATGATTAGTTTGAAAATTATTAATAATACTATAGATAAGTACACCTATAATAATATGTATGTCTAATATCTAGACTGACAAACAGTCTCCGCTCAGAATCGTTTTTCTTATACAGTGATATTATATCATTGAATTCAAATTTTATACTATCCATTATACAGTGACCCACTTGTAACCTACTGTACAGCAGAGCGACATCCACTTACCCACCCTTTTTGATTATTAGTTATTACTTATTACAATAGTCTATCATTATTTTTTAACATAATACTGGCAATTGCAATTTGTATGATTTGTTCGAACAATTATAATTTTTATTTCTAAGTTTTTTATATTTTATGGCAAATAATTATTTGATATGGATAATTATTATTGTAAAATTATGATTTTTTTTTTTAATAATAATTAATATATAATTGTATAGTGTTTACTATTACTTAATTTTTTCAGTGGCGGAGTTTACACGAACCCAATTTTACCTCTTTATTTTCCTGCCAGAGTTTACACTAAAAAAAGCAAGGCTGGCCATTGACGAGTTTAAAAGTTCATTTTATTTAAACTTTTTAACTTAACTGGTTACTTTTGGGTTTTCATTAACTTAACTCTTAACTTAATAAATTGTTTTTTTTGATTAACGTGAAATTAACGAATTAATTATTTATTTGAAGAAGGAAGTTAAGTTAATTTATTTTGTTTTGAATTGTTTTTTGAATTTTTTTATGTTTCACTATTTCAGTCTATTTCGTTTTCATGTCAAAAAATATTTACCGTGAATTGTTTGAGTTAAAAATTGTATATCCGATACAACGTGATTGGTATTACGAATTACACACACTAATGTTCATTTACTTTCAACACATTCACAAGACCCATATATAAATTGAAATATAAAATGCCTAGTTTTTACTCCTTAGAAAGGAATACGCTACGGCCCTCTTTGAGGTATATTAAAAAAATATTTTCGGGTTTTTTCAAAACATAATATCAGCATCATATTATTTTCAGCTTCTAAGAACCTTGATTTATTTAAGGGTGTCAGTGCCAGTATTTCCAATTTTCGAAATTTCTATGCTATTTGAATATTATGTTTTATATTTTAGTTATTGCCTTAATTATAATACTTTTCCACTAATCTACAGCTCGATACTTATTTAGACGGGGTCGATACGGTGTGTTATATCAACGAAAATGACTTCACGGAAAAACACTCATGCCCTGTAGAATTGTCGGATTTCGTTAATTTTTTTTTTTATCTGAAAGATGAGAAGTTTCTTCAGGTCGGATCAAAGCTCGATTTATTATTTTACTTTGAATAGTAGTAGAAAAATACATTTGAAAAGGACAAATATTATGCATTTTTCAAATGCATGTTCCAGTCTCTATAATTATAGTTTTCAAAATCGGGCTTTGATCCGACCTACAAAATGTTCTCTACTTAAAGTTAAAAAAAAAAAAAATAACGAAATCCGACAATTCTACAGGTCGTGAGAGTTTTTCCTGTAAGACATGTTTTTGTACCAAAAAACGCACTGGCACCGACACCCTTAATATTAATAATATATTATATCATTTGGCGCGGTATACGGTTCGGGCGGCGGGCCGAGTTTCGCCGC
>NC_042493.1:109497183-109498775 GCF_005508785.2 Acyrthosiphon pisum
ACTCATCATACATTTTTACTGAAGCTTTAATCCGTCTTAAATCAGAAAGAGCCATATTATTGTTAATTTCTTTTGAAATTGAATATATTTTCGTCATCGTTTCGACTTGGATTTCTGTTATCATTGATATAACCACATGTGTTGGTGGATGGGCGCTATGAAATTGCCCATTGTCCTACCCTATTTCCAGTTTCGTCTATATGTGACTTTCGGCTAGCATGACAACGTTGCACAAAAATAACGTGCGCAATCGTGTTATAAAAAAGGTTGAAAAAGGTACCGCCGATAAGCGACGTACGCAATCGTATTCTACCCTAATGACTGATATTGCATCATTTGAAAATTGTTGTAGGTACGTGTTGGTTAGGTTAGGTCAACATAACCCAATTTTTACTAATACCTAGATCATTAATGATTGTTTTACCCAATATTATATACATTTATAAAGGTGATGACAAATGTACCTACGTTGAGGGGATTCGATACCGTGATTTTCTGTTTTTGTCTAACATACGGGGACATAGTATTTTAGACGTGTTTTTTGCCAAACATACTAATTGATCTAATGAAGCGATAAGAATTCTGAAAACAGATTTTAATTTGTCGTTTATACTTACATGTAGCCTATAACAAGATTTAATTAATATTAATATATTATTATAATAAACATAATAAACAAGCTACCTTCTATAGATGTATGTCAGGTATTGTTGAACTTGGCACTCTTTACATTATTATTAATGATTATAGCTACAACTCGTGGCCTATATTAGCATTAATTGAAAAATAATATAAATGTAAAATTTAATGTAAAATAATTATCATCTATGTTTGTACCGGAAAAGAATTCAATGTTTCACGTTTTTGTGAAATATTTCAAAACAAATATGAATATTTCAGACTTCAGACGCTAACAATAGCCAATAGGTATCGTATATTATAATAGGTAACCTAACCTATTATTATACAGGTACCCATCTACATTGTGTGAAGATGCCTCTAAAATGTTCTGTCCATACATATTGATCGTTTTGTCATGATATCATAGGCAGGTACCTACTATAGAAATTATTAATAAATATCGGACAGTTATGCGACGGCGCGGCGTAGTGATTAAATATGTTGCGTGTCGGTTTAGTGGCGATAGGCCGATGAAAAAAAAGGAAGTTCCGTAATATATTGTTATTTTAGAAAGCGTAGTTTTTTCTTCTTTTTGAGAAAATTAATAATAATATATACCACGATTAACGAAAAGAAATGTTTTCAGCAATTGCTTTTACATTAGATTTACAATAATCAGTTGTTCACTAGGTATTGTATATGCACCTAAATGTATGATATCCTTCCCGAATACTTCCATTATAATATAATATTTTTTTTCGTGGTATATATTGTCACTAACACGAACATGCGGGTCGTACGTACTTATATGCATATATAAGTGGCGACACACAGCCGGGAAACGGTGACTCGTAATGACAGGAGTATACAATAAATCATGTTTTACTGTTGTAGACGGGATATCGTTATATTAAATTGGGATTTCAAAGCGTTAAAATCAGTCCCATCTTAGGAATAATATATTATTATTG
>NC_042493.1:109498825-109500623 GCF_005508785.2 Acyrthosiphon pisum
CAGAACTAAGTCAACGGTGACCGACACGGAGCGTCGGAGCTGTCAGAGAGTACGAAAATCCACAAACTGCAGGCTTTTAAGGGCGCTTGAAATAGGCAATGTATAACAGGGGCCTTTGCTTCTAATTAGGATCAGTAGTTTCGATGCCGCCGCCCATGGCATATGCGCCCAAAAAGGAAAAGCGTGATGTTAAACTGGTCGTTTCTCATAAACTGTAAACTAGCCAATATTTATACTTCTCAACCGTTAGAATTAAGTTTACCATGTAAAAGAACTTGTATCCCAATGGCCAATTCGTAGCCTCGGATTTTTTATAAATAATAATAAAAAAAATATTAATCTATGTCATTAAAATTACGTAAGAAATACGCAAAATACGCGGTCCAAACCGTCTGTGTGGGACGAATTTTCCGGAACCGACAAGCTGCAGGTAAACTGGCCACGGATATTTATTTTCGTTCGTATTTTATTCGACCTGTCCGTATTGTTCGTGATGTAACAGTATAATATTATATTATAAATGGGGGCATGTGGGATTCAGTCACGGACGAAAAACCGGCACACACGTTGAGGGATGAAAATAATAATAATTATGATATTAATATATTGGAATGTATTTTTCACAGACACATTATTAGCGGCGTGTATGACATGTGCGTGTGGGTAGCGATCGGTCGAAATGTTTTGCAACAATAAATTAGGTATATTATTTTCTATTTATCCGAGTTTAGGGCAAAAAAAGGTCCGGTTCGATATAATATTATGTTATAGAAGGTACATAATATTATATCGAAATCGTTTGGTATATAATTTAATATTATGTTTTATAATCGGAACAACTGCAACAACCCTCATCTCACTCTCTCTCTACCTACCTATCTCTCTTTAGAGTTTAGATGCTCTCTACTCGTGGTCGGTGTAGTCTTTGCGTCTCAGTGCAAGGGGTCTTTATATATTATTATTATTATTTTCTCGGAACGCCCGACGCGCATGCGCATTGCGCCAGCTGCAGCGACATCGAAGTATTATATTAGTTAGGCATGTTAGGCGGTTGTGTTATTTATACGCGTAAGTATACCTATTAAATTCAGTTGTTATAATTTTAAATTTTAATGAAAACCGTAGTTACTGACCGAAAACGGTGACGCCCATAAATCTCGAAGATATTGCATCTGTGGCTACTACACTGTGCCTACATGAGAGTATAGAATAATAATAATAATAATATACTATACGGAATATAATGCGACCGCCGCCAGTGGCGGTGCAGGGGTAGCTACAAGCAGCAGGTGGGTATACGATTATGTATAATATATCGAGTGATTTATTTAACACAAGAGTACAGGACACTCGCCTTGCTAAAAAATTATCAATGTTTTTGAAAATATTTTCGGTAAACGTGCAGTATTCCATCTACGGCTCTATACTTTGTTGGTGTAGTATGCTACGGTATGTACCGTAAAAAGTTACTTACTACTTACAACTAACAAAAAATGTTTACGGGTGTAAACCGTTTTAATCTTACCGATTAAGACAATTTGTCGAACTTGTCTACCTGCTTTATGTATTACTGATGATCATTATTGTAAAGTATTTTGATACGTTATATATTGACATATTGTTCTGCATAACATAACTTTATAGTAAGTTATGCTGTGTTTACGTTATCCCAGACAACTTCAAGTAAATTGCCGATAATTGTCACGTTGTGTTTTAATAATTCACATCTACCAATCTTTTTTAGTAGACGGTCTAACAAATCTGCTGATTCTCAAAACGAGGTTGAAGGACACAACAC
>NC_042493.1:109502695-109503793 GCF_005508785.2 Acyrthosiphon pisum
GATAGATAATAATTATAAACACTTTTTAGACTTTTTAAATACGACAATAATATAATGCTTTATTATTACAAGTTCAAATACAGAATTACTATGAGCACTGTCGTAAGCTTGTTAGACCTACGACGAGAGCTGACTATCTTCTAAGTAATGGTAGGCGTATTTATGCGGTTTCTAACAATGACGTATTCGTGGCGTGATCACTATATATTCTAATATTACTTCCCTAGTAATGTCGAATTGCATTATTGTGGGACTAGGTAAAACTAATTGTTTTTTTCACCCCTGATCCACGCTTCCCGTTATTTAGGCTTATTTCACATTGCTTATTAACACCTACATTACGTCATTACCCACTATAAATTATACTAAATGTATAATTTATTCTACGTCATAATATTATAGGTGTGGGTATTACTACATCTCCAATATGGTTGAATTGCAATGGTGAGCAAGTTAATGAAAATAATTAACTGTGGAAAGTTAAGTTAATCCTATTAAATTACCTTCAGCTAAGTTAAAAGTTAACAAAAAAATAAAATTTAACTAGTTAAGTTAAAAGTTAAGATGGAAAATAAAATTAACTTAACTCAGTTAAAAAAAAGTTAATTCTTTTTTAAAGTCATAATATTCATAATTCATCAATTGTCCTAGTGTTTTGATTTGTACGGACATTTACCAAGACGCTTAGCACTGTGCAAACATAAAACCTCAAATTATTATTATATTTCATTGTTAGCAGATACTTATAAGTTATAGGTTACCTTATAAACTTTAAACTATACTAAACTTGTTAGAGTCTAGAGAAGATATTAATTATTAGTAGTATCACACATTTTACTGTAAGTCTTCTATCCTAGTTAGACTTATTATATTTAGTACCATTATAATAGTCTATTATTAAAATAAAATCAATGAATAATGATAATAGTATAATACCTACCAAAAATTGTTTCCATATTTATTTCGAAAATGTTATTTTATAATCTCATACGTTTGCTTGTATTTATAACAAATACGGCAATAAAAAATTATAATTTATAAATATCTCAGACGTTTTTTTGTTTTGTCCATTGGAATATTATTGTATTTACCAGAAAC
>NC_042493.1:109506102-109524576 GCF_005508785.2 Acyrthosiphon pisum
AAAGTTAGGTACCCCCATTCTAATTAAAAATTTAAAGCTTATGTAATGCAGTTAGTTATAGTATAGGATTAAGGGGAGTGTGGGAGACAAAGCCCCCCCATGGACATGTGTAACATAAACTATTCCAGCACCCCGTAAATTCACACCCAATGTGCGCCTATGCCCGCCATCATAGTATACACGTCGACCTTTGTTTTTATTCCCAGCTAATATCATATTATAAGGGATTAGCTCACTTATACGATCTGTGGGGTGGTGCCTAATTTAGTGACATTGCGGCAATCCAATATTATATGTTTTAGTTATTTTATTGAGTGTACCCGAGTCGGTCGACTTACCTCCGGGTCGATGGTAAGGGTTTGTGTTACAACTATAGTCCTAAATTCGATTTTTATGAATGGAAATAATTTGAAATATATTCAGCTTTGGAACATGAAATTAAAACTGTATATTGTCATTCAAAAAAGTAATAAACTTAAAAAATCTCATGGATAAAAAATATACCTAAATTTGTTTAATGTTTTTAACGATTGTAAACCATGTAACAATATTTTTTTAATAAACATTTATAGGTAATTTTTGAATTGTTTAAAGGGGTCATAGAGTAATAGGTGATATGTAAATATTTTATAGCTTTGTACAGTATAAAGAAAAACTTTTTTGCCCCCCACATGGAAAAAATCAAAACTACATTATTATGCCACAAAATAAGCACTAGAGTAGATAACCGAGGTATTATAACTTATATCGAAGGATATTTAAGAAATAGTATACTTATAAGTAGGGTTCATAACATATTAAATAGTTAACTGTGCATATTTAGTGATTTTTTTTTAGTTTTAAGGGCATCTTTCTTAATTTTACAATTTTGTAGAGCATATTCGATGATATACGATAATATATTATAATAGGTTAACCTTACCTATTTTTTTACTATATTTAAATATTGACTATTATCATCCAATCTCGATATTACATTCTAAATTGTGTGGTAAATCACATATTAATATATTATAGGTACACCGCGAAGTCCTGCCAGTATAAGTAAATTGTAAATTATATTAAAATATACAATCCATAGGACATAGGTAGTCCAATGATAAATATTTTAGAATCGTTTATTTTATACATAATTAATTATACACATAATGTCATCCAAACAATTTATTTAGTTTAAAAAACGCAATAAATAATAACTGTTTAATTATTTATTTATTTAAACTCGACGGGTGAAATCCCATTTAATATATAATATAGTATTTTGAATAAACATTTATCAATAATATACATATGATTATAGGTAAATATAGTTTTTTTTTTTTTATTAGTATAATTTTATTTTTTTTATCAGGTTTTACACTTTTGGGTTTGTACCGCGAATTTGGGCACGTCGGACTTCGCTCGTAGACAGTTTTTTCCACACACCAAAATTAACAAAATACTTATTTGAGAGTTTAAGTAGGTACATAGTACCTACATAGTGACAATAAACTATTAACAAGTTTTACATTATTTAAACAAAACCTGTGTGCATGGGCGTAGCCAGGATTTAATTGGGTGAGGATTAGAGTCCGAAAAAACCCAAAGATAAACTACTTACATTCATTTAAATTTAAATTATTGATAGTCACTACTCACTAGATAAATAAGGATTGTGGTCTTTACAGTACATTATATTAATTTACTCTCAAATAATTCATTTATTATTGTTGTTTTTAAATTTTTTCCAAAATTATTATGATAATATACTTAATTTGGTCATTTGTTGTATATAAATTGTGTTCAATTATTTATAACATGAATTTTATACCACATTATACCATACAATACAAGTATAATACAATATAAAAATAAAATATATTGTATATCAACTGTGATGTTGCAGGTACTACTGGTTTTATAATTTATAAATTTGAATGATAAATGGTATAACAAAAAAAAAACTGTTAAGTTAAAAATGTTTAAAATTACAGAGATAAGTTTTATTATGAATTATTGTAGAATATGATCATTTCATACCTATATAAATACGCGAGTGCTAATTATATATTAATAAAAAAAATATTTATAAATTGCACACAAAAAGTAAAAATAGTTTGAAAATATTATATAATGTTTATACATATTAATGTTTAGCGAAAATGTAAATTATTTAAAGTTTCCTCTTTAGTTTTCATTACAACAAAGAATTAAGTCATTGTAACATTCAGAAACGATTAGCCGTAAAAACGCTCAAAGGCGTTTGTAATTTGTAATTTTAAATCTCTTTAGACAAAAATACTAATTGTAATTTGCACCAAAATTCAAATCGATTATTTCTATTAGTGGAAATTATTCTGCACTCAGGTAGCAATAATTGTACACTGGCTTACCCAAATTCAAAATAAATAGGTAGGTATTTAAGACTAAACGTTCAAAAACCACGAGTTAGGTACTACATAATATATTGTGTTGTTGTAAGACGGAAGTAGGAGAGAGCTATTATTATAAACTGTAGTATCACCCCTATAGGATAATACGCGATGAACCAACTATATGCCTTACCTCCGTACACTCTAAGCTAATGACTATCTCTAGAATAAATTCAGATTAATGCACTGTTAGCTTTTGAGGTACGATGATACGCGTTTTGTCGATCTTACGGTCCGTTCCCTAATTTGGAATGACTATTAGGACGCCACAACCAGAGCACTGTTCAGTTTGCAATAAACCTCATTGACTATAGGTGTGTGGGTCTGAGCACTGTTCCAATATTCAAAGGTAAGGACAAAGAAGACTTAGAAATAAAATTCAACTCGGGTTTTAATGGTCGGAAACACTTTTATTGAATTTTAAAACAAACATAAATTAAACATTTTGCGGATTCAGACCGCCGTAGCCCGTTCTCACCGACTCACTCAGTGACAACGGGGACTCCCTGTCCTTGCGCGTACGGCAGTGTTATATAGTAAAATAGTTTTTGCTGCCTCAGCACATCTTGCTTCATTGACCTATATTAATATCTAAATTGCTACGTTGATTTTTACATGTAATATGTTTACATAAAATAATATCACAGCGACGACTGTCTACAATACACGACAATATTAAATAATAAAATAATATTATTAAATAGTAAACGCCAGGTAACAGAGGTTTGTTTTGTCTTCCTCGGATGATAAACGAAAAATATTCCTATAATTTGTTGTCCACTGCCAAGAACTCTGTTTGGCTTGGTATTTTGCTTGAAAAATTATTCTACATGAATTTGGATTCAATAATAACTTACGAATTGTTATTCGAAAATAAATAATTTCTAATGAGCACACTGCTCGTGTACACTATACGAATAAGCCGATTTTTTTCCTCTTATCGTAATGCTCTCAAATGTATTATTTTTTAGACATAATTTAATCTTTTTGATATAAGTTTAAAGTACATACATAGATAATTTTCGTTTGAATACGACCGGAAACCAAACATAATAAATTATCGTTTTTACGAATCCATTAAGTTTAATAAAAACGTGTTTATAAGTATGCATAATTTTATTATAATGTTTGTTTTTGGTTTTAATTATCAATATCGTATGTTTCTAATTAGTAAAATATAACGTCTAATTAACCAAATGTTAACAAAATGTTTATCGAAGAACATAAATAAAATAATGATTGTGTTATTTAACTATAGGCATTACTGCCGGAGAGGTCAAGGGTTAATATTCGAAAATACGTGTCTGCTTATCGAATTGTGTGCCTGTGTGCTTGAGCTGCGGCCCAGTATATTATTATTATGTGAGTGTGCGTTTGGTGTGGTGTAGACTCCTAAATGCATATAAGTGTAATAATGCATTTAAGTTATAGTGGATATAAACGACATGAATGTTATTGTTAGAATTATTATTTTTACTGTAGGTACCTACGATCCGTCGAGAGATAATCGATACGATTCTGCGAGTGCCGCTGGAGGGTAGGTTGAAATTATAAACCTGTACCAAGGTCCCCGACATGATATATTATTTTTATATAACGATTTATTATACACAAATTTATAGTGGCCAGTGGCGGATTTAACGGTCATCTGGTCGGAAAATGCTGAGGGCGTCACCCGATTGCGTTCCCTTAGATTCGTCGAACCTTTTTTAATTGGCCAGGCGTGTCCACAATAATATTGCTGACAGTTTATTTCGGTTTAACTATGGTTTCGTAAAATTATCAAATAACTACCTTTTTATAAAATATGATGATTTACGGTTTTCACTTGTAGAATAGCTAGTGTTTGAAAATTGCATTGAATATAAAATTGTGAAATATTTCATGAGTCTTTTAACAAAGAAAATTGTGATAATTTAGTGATAATTGGGTTGTGTTGACCTAACCTAACCAAAACGTACAACAAATTTAAATTATGCAATATCATATAGAATGCTTACATTACTGTAGCAGTATGTATTTACATACATTTTAGATACAATATAGTTAATATAATAAATAACATAAGACAATTATGTATAGTAGTGCGTTCAAGTTATAATGGATAAAAACGACGTGAACGTTATTGTTATAGTTATTTTTATTGTACCTACGATCCGTTGAGAGGGATAATCGAGACGATTCTGTTGGGTAGGTTGCAATTATACACCTGCCACGTAAACTTATACCAAGGTTCCTGACATGATATATTATTATTGTATAATGACTGATATTGCATCATTTGAAAATTATTGTAGGTACGTGTTGGTTAGGTTAGGACAACATAACCCAATTTTTACTAATAGATCATTAATGATTGTTTTACCCAATATTATATACATTTATAAAGGTGATGACAAATGTACCTACGTTGAGGGGATTCGATACCGTGATTTTCTGTTTTTGTCTAACATACGGGGACATAGTATTTTAGACGTGTTTTTTGCCAAACATACTAATTGATCTAATGAAGCGATAAGAATTCTGAAAACAGATTTTAATTTGTCGTTTATACTTACATGTAGCCTATAACAAGATTTAATTAATATTAATATATTATTATAATAAACATAATAAACAAGCTACCTTCTATAGATGTATGTCAGGTATTGTTGAACTTGGCACTCTTTACATTATTATTAATGATTATAGCTACAACTCGTGGCCTATATTAGCATTAATTGAAAAATAATATAAATGTAAAATTTAATGTAAAATAATTATCATCTATGTTTGTACCGGAAAAGAATTCAATGTTTCACGTTTTTGTGAAATATTTCAAAACAAATATGAATATTTCAGACTTCAGACGCTAACAATAGCCAATAGGTATCGTATATTATAATAGGTAACCTAACCTATTATTATACAGGTACCCATCTACATTGTGTGAAGATGCCTCTAAAATGTTCTGTCCATACATATTGATCGTTTTGTCATGATATCATAGGCAGGTACCTACTATAGAAATTATTAATAAATATCGGACAGTTATGCGACGGCGTGGCGTAGTGATTAAATATGTTGCGTGTCGGTTTAGTGGCGATAGGCCGATGAAAAAAAAGGAAGTTCCATAATATATTGTTATTTTAGAAAGCGTAGTTTTTTCTTCTTTTTGAGAAAATTAATAATAATATATACCACGGTTAACGAAAAGAAATGTTTTCAGCAATTGCTTTTACATTAGATTTACGATAATCAGTTGTTCACTAGGTATTGTATATGCACCTAAATGTATGATATCCTTCCCGAATACTTCCATTATAATATAATATTTTTTTTCGTGGTATATATTGTCACTAACACGAACATGCGGGTCGTACGTACTTATATGCATATATAAGTGGCGACACACAGCCGGGAAACGGTGACTCGTAATGACAGGAGTATACAATAAATCATGTTTTACTGTTGTAGACGGGATATCGTTATATTAAATTGGATTTCAAAAGCGTTAAAATCAGTCCCATCTTAGGAATAATATATTATTATTGTTGGCACTCTGGTTTCTTCGATGCACTGTAATATAATTTTATATTACCTATACAAATAATAGTTATATACTTAAAATGTGCTGGTGTTTATTCACCCTCTATCAACGAATATTTTTTTTTACTGTACCTTTAATAGCATTTCGATACCCGAGTCTTTTACATGATGTACAATAGGACGGCCGAACACTCCGAGTTTACCCACATCGGACGGACGGCACGCTGCGCAAACAGATCACCCACGTCGTTAGTCGATGAAAAAAATTTAACAAAATATTTTATATAGTTAAAATAAGAAAATGTGTGCATATGTATTAAAATATACTAAATATCTATGTTTCGTACGATAGGATGGTATTCGAATGACAACACGCTACGAACATATTATTATGAAATTTACATTATATAATACCTAATATAATAATTCAGGTTGATAGCGATAATACTAATACGCTTTCCTTGACACGAAATGTCTATTATAGCGTGGACCACTAACTTGAGGATATTAATTTAAGGGATTTTCACAAGAGACATTAAAATAAATGAAAAAAAGACACAACATGTTTGGGCTCCTTCCATGAATATGAACAAAATCAACAAGTCTGTTAACTATAATTTATCGCCGTCACGCGAAAAATAGACGATTCATATAAAAATGACAGATACCTTATACAGACGCATATTAAAGACGTAAAGTCCTCTTCAACGTTCGTGTGTCGCAGATGAATCTCGAAAAAAAAATCCCCAGACTACAATATTACTCACATCCACATGCAAATGGTTGAACAAATATTTTTTAAACGTTAACTAATATCAATAATTAATATTTAGTTACAAAAACGTATGTTATATTATTATATTATAATGTAAAGAAAATAATATACTATAAATAATATTTTGTTTTAAATTACGATAATATTATATTATGTGAAATTCAACTTAACTAACTTAACAACTTCAAAAATAGGTATCTCATATAAAAATATTTTGAATGATCGATACGTCAAATAATACAGTTAAATCAACGACCGGCACGCGAAACAATGATTTTGTGGTTTGAGTTGTGACGGTTATACCAATCTTCCGCATTATATATCATGGAAAGGTACGATATAAAATGCATGTAGAATTTATGTACATCTATTTAATCTGTAAATCCTGTTCTTATACGGACCCAAAGAAATCATCAGTATATTGGCGTCGGCCGGTTACTATATAGGCAATATATTTTTTTTATATTGTACCTTTATATAATAAGAAAAAAATATATAGTACCTAAAACGCATTCCAAAATCGGACATTTACCACCCTCAGCCCGGATGCCATATATTATATTATACCTCCTCTGTGTAAGTAAACGACCCGAAGATAATATTGTCTGTTCTGCAGTCGTGTGTTGTATACTGTTGTACCAATTTTAAAAATATAAGTTTGTACGATGAAAATACGAAATCGTATTTACGATCTCCAAGGCTTCGGCCTCGGTGGGTGTCTTCACAAAGTATATTATATTATATATACAATGTAGACCTTTTGAAAACATACACTTTCCACCCTCAACCTCGCCAACACTCCGCTACTCCAGCCACAGGTCAAATGCGTCCGCGAGAGACCCTCGTCATGGCACTGGGGTGACGTGTTTATTGCACAGTAATATATTGTACGATATTTCATTGTACAAATACAGCGACGGATGTGCGACGCCGGTCTGTATGCCTATACAATGAATATTATATTATAAGTTATAACTATTCGAACCATCACGTCGATTTATACTCGGCGAGACGATGAAACTGGCAAGAAACCTATGGGGTTGATGGTTTACCGAGAATTGTACAATATAATTGTTGTGTTGGTCGGCGGAGATGTTGCAGGGTAGGTTTACCTCAATTTATTATCAAAACCTGAACACGCATATACGTGCTGAAACCACGTCTTAAAATACGGTGTATATATTATATACCTACAATCTACATATATAGTTTTAATGTGTACAACAGACAATTATAGTATATGCACGTCGATAAATAATACCATACTTATATATCAACGTAAAATTGTCTGCACGAGATTTTCACGAAAACGCGTTGCGTTGCGTTCTGTTAAATGGATTTTAATGAAAATTTACAATAATATAGCTTATACATCAGAATAACACAAGAGCTTCAAATCACCTCCCTAGGTCCAGGGTATATGCTCAAACGGGGATTTAGAGATTTACGGTGGACATTTTTGTTTATAAATGGTCTCCGTTGGTTTTAAAGCTATTATAATAATAATCATTGCCTACCGTGAAATCAGTGTACCTATTCGTTCAATTCATTGATGAAGAGGAAATATTGGTCGACAGACTAGGCATTCACAAATAGTCCAGCCGTTTGGGAGAAGTTCAGTGACAGACTTGGTATAGCTTTGATACCTTAGAGTTAAATTATAAAGTCACGTACAAACAGACGAGGGTGTGGCGCCGGCCGTATGCCTATATATAATATATATAAATTATAATATTATTTATAATAGATAAATTATATATTATAACTATTCGAACCGTCGCGTCGATTTTTTATTGCGGTAAGAATATGTAACTGGCAAGAGACAGAGAGATTATAGTTTACCGAAAATTTTCCAATAGAATTGTTGTGGCGGTTAAGGGAGTGTTTGCAGGGTAGGTTAACCTCGATTTATTTTCAATAGCTGAACACGCATAAACGTGCTGAAACCACGTCTTAAAATACGGTGTATTTATATATATATGTACAACAGACAAAATCATAATATGCACATCGATAAATACTACCATACGTATAGCAACTTTAAACTATCTGTACGAGATTTTCACGAAGACCATTCTTTTTGTCTGTCGGGTATCGAAAAGCTTGGTTTTGTACTTACTACCGCTCTCCGCCAAATTTCGTGGTCGCCAAGTATACACTTATAGACTAGGTACCTATGTATGTCTGTGGCACGATTTAAGATCGTATTGTTGTTCAACGACCCATTAGAAAATTTTTTTCATACGGCATAAGATTTCAGTCGCGTGATTCGTGACTGTTTCCGCATATAGCACTTATACTGGTAAAAATAAAAACCAATACAAATTGTTATGTTTTATCAATATGAAATAAAAAAATATATTATAATGATCGTATTATATTATAAATTATAAATTGATCCACTAGAAATTCTAGCACCGGGAGCAAGATTTAAATCGTATGGGGTCTTATCATTGCTCGTTGGGCAACCATACTATCTTCAGTGGTCTATGGGTATAGTTCTATGCCGCAGACACGTTATTATTGCGCCCGTGTCGTATCGACATTAAAATTTCAACAACGGCATTACATCGTGATATTAACTATATTATTATTATTACACCTATTTGTGAATTTTCGCTTTCTAACTGAATTTTAAGTCTGTTACATGACGCATTTCGTGCCCGTTTGTGTTGTACGTTAAAATCAGTGTATATATCAGTGGTTTTGTTTATCTTGTTGGGTGCACAGCTCTTTTTGATTTTGAAATCAAATATAAAGATCGAATACCTTCGAAAATTTAAAATGAACAAATTTACATTATTTAATGTAACTTTATTTGATGACGAAATCTGTCAATCTGCCGATCTGTCTAACACACACACACATATATATTATGTTCTGTCTAAGTATACGACCCAAAGGTCTGTTCTGCAGTCGAGTATGACGAAAACACGAAATCGTATTTACAACCTCCGAGGCGTCGGCGTCGGCGGGTATCTTCATATAGTATATTATATATACAATATAATATGTAGACCAGAGGTTCCCAAACTGTGGGTCGCGACCCAAAAGTGGGTCGCGATTATATTTTTGGTGGGTCGCGCTATAATTTGATATAATACATATTTTTCGTCGATGTTCAAAGTTCAAATACAGTTTTTCGTTAATCGTTATCTGCGAGATTGAAAAAAAAGGTCATTCAATGTATTGTGGGTCGCCAAATTTTAAAAAAATCTCAAAATGGGTCGTACAATAAAAAGTTTGGGAACCTTTGATGTAGACCTTTTGAAAATGTACACTTTCCATCTTCGACCACGCCACTACTCCATAGGTATAATGCGACCGTGAGAGACCCTCGTCATGGCACCGGGCTGACATGTTTATTGCACCGTATCTTATACAATATTATATTGTACAAATACAGCGACGAGGGTGCGGCGCCGGTGGGTATGCCTATATAATATATTATATTATAACTATTCGAACCGTCACGTCGATGTATATTTCGGCGAGACGGTGAAACTGGAAAGAAACCTATGGATTATAATAGTTTAGCGAGAATTTCACAATAGAATCATTGTGGTGGTTAGGGGGTTTGTTGCAAGATAGGTTTACCTCAATTTATTTTCAATACCTGAACACGCATATACGTGCTGAATTCACGTCTCAAAATACGGTGTATACGATATATACATATATAGTATAATATGTACAACAGCCAATATTATATGCACATCGATAAATACTACCATACTTTTAGCAATGTTAAATTATCTGTACGAGATTTTCATGAAAACGCGTTGCTATTATATTATAACTGTAATATAATTAATAATTATATATTTTATTATGAATACTAATTTACAAATAAAACGCGAAAACAATTATTTTTGTCCGTCGGGTAAAGGAAAGCTCAGTACTGTACTTACTACCACTCAACGGTTGATTTCGTGGTCGCCAGTTTTATATCTAAATGCTACCTATGTCTATAGCACGATTTAGGGTAGTATGGTTGCCCAACGACACATTAGAAAAATTTTATTACACGGCATACGATTTAAATCCAAAAGTCACGTGATTTGCGACTGTTAAGTATCTGTTAAAATGAAAACATTGTTATGTTGTACTTATATAAAATAAAAAAATATATAATGGTCGTATTAAATTATAAATTATAATATAGTCCACTAAGAGTGCAACGGGAGCAATATTTAAATCGTATAACGTCTTGTCATAGCTCGTTGGGCAACCATACTTATCTTAAACAGTGGTTTGTGGTTATAGTACAATGCCGCAGACCCGTGGTCATGGCGCCCGTATCGAATCGATATTCAAATTTTAACAACTTTCATCGACTTCACATCGTAATTTTAACTTTATTATTATTATTATTATTATTATTATTTTTTTTACCTATTTGCGAATTTTCGCTTTCTGACCAAATTTCAAGTCCGTTTCGTTATTTAATAACGCATTTTGTGACCGTTTCCGTTGTAGCAGTGTATATATTGGTGGTTTTCAATCTTGTTGGGTGCACAGCCATTTTTGATTTTGAAATCAAATTTACGGATCGCATACGAAAATTTAAAATGAACAAATTTACATTATTTAATAACACAGATAATAAAACTATAGGACATAGAATGTCAAATGGTAATAACCACCCACGTGTTCGTATCTAGGACTATAAAAATTACCTATACTTTTTTTTATTTATATACCTTTTTACTATTATTATTTTCTTTGTCTTGTCATTATTATACAATTACTTAACTGTCATAACATTTAAGTGCAACATTCTGTAAATGCCGATCGGTGTTCATTATTCAAAATAAAATAAAATAATATTATATAATATAATTTTGAACATTTATCAAACTTGAAATTTATAATTGATTTTGTATTTAAATATGTATAAAATATTCAACTTGTATAGCGAAGGATTGAATATTTTAAACGAGGTTCCACGTAATTAGGTTAAACATAATAGGTTAACATTTGTTACTAAAAACTCAAAAATATAAATATTATAAAAAATTTATCTAATAACAACATAATAAGTTGATAAAATTCTCAATTTGAATGCATTTTCAGACTAATCTGCACTTGCCAAATGGACAACATTTATGCAATAATTAAAATGAACTAGGTAATATGCTGTTAGCAACACAATCGTTCGAAAAGTCTAGGTAATACACAAATGCATTAAATGTACCCGGCGAGTCGGCAGTACCCCCACTACCACGCATTGTTTAATTAGCGATTGCCACCGACTCGCGGCGGATTAATTATGCATAGATCGTAGTAGGAAGGGGAAATACGGTCAGCAAATACATACAATTATTATTGATTACAAATACTAATATTATAATCAGTGATACAACATATGCGTACTATTAAAAAAAATAGCGTTTCGATTATTAATTAACTATGATAATATTTTTGCATATCACTCGGTGTGTAATCCTCCGGTCAACAGGATATTTATAAAAGTACCGTGTACATAGCACACCGATCAAACCGTGTAAATCAGTCAATAAGTCAATTCAAGTCAATCAGTTCATTAGGCATATAATGATATCGGACCCAACAATTACGGTTACGGTTACAATTATGAGTTGTGGACACAAATATTTCCCTTCACAATTTTTTCAGGACATAGGACAGGCTACCAAAAAATTGGTAGGTGGCGTGAAAAATATTTGTGTCTTGCAAAAGAGCAATCGTTATTTTTAATATGTTGTTAAATTATTTAAAGTTTTAATTATGTGTGCATTTTTCATTATGCTATGAAAACGGAACTTAAAACCGTCAATCACATGTAACTCTTTGAGTTTTTCAGTATACATTTTTATACAGAAAATAAACGAACAGAAAGACGACAGTATGTGACGCGAGTATGATTGTCGATAAACTGATTAAACATAGACAGTGATTTCAAAAGCAATGGCATAATATCAAACAGTAATATCCCAACGTCCAAAATCGCTATATCAAAAATAATAATAGGACATTTATTTTGTCCACAATTCGTATGTTACGTTTTTAGATTTCGTCCGCAACTCACATGGTTTTTGTCACTTTGTCCGCAATTCGGAAACACCGAGGGGAGCCCCCCTAGGCCAGAGCCCAAAGTGAAATTGCATTTTACACGATAATAATTATAAAATTTAATTGCGCAATTTTTATTTTTATTTTATAGCCGTATAGGTCATAATTAAAACCACCCAGTTCCCTAAAAGGATGTAAAGTTATGGCTATATCAGTCGCGCTATGCTTGGCTAGTGATAAAAAGTGAATAGATAGTGAAAATAATTCGTATATACACCACTGGTACGAGTGTAGCGCCTATAAAGACGTCGGTGTCAGGCCGCCGAGATCCCCACCAATTAGTCAGTTGTTGTCTGTAGGTAGCGCTGCGAGTCTGCACCGACTGCGTTTGCTGTACTACAGTGATCTTCACTTCCGAGACCGACTACTTTCGCGCTAGTACTGCGTTCATGCCGACCATCTTCTCTCGGCCTCCGAAACGACGGTGATCGTTTTCCGTCCGGTACGCCTTCGGTCGCATAACACTAATATTAATTAGATACGAATAATAAAACTTCTCGTTGTAATAATATAATAATATTTTATTTTTTTCATCGCCCATCGACGCCATTGTTGATTTCGCGTCTCGTGAAAATACGTGTTTTGTGTGCGCTTTTTAAATTTTATCCGTTGTGTGTTCCACGATTGGCCCAGTTTCGACGGATTTATTTTTCGACGCCGAGAAATCGTTGCTTTGGTACCGTCGATTGCAGTATCGTAACGTCGTGAAATGCGCTCCGACGGTTACTGACCACGTGGAGGACAAAATATACTGTTTGGCACGCGCAGAGTATCCAGATCGGTGCCGTTCAGGACCGGTTGCTGCTTATTTATACTTCAGCTGCAAGAACGTTAAGCCCTTGGTCGATTACTCAGAACTCCATGTAAGTATCTATAACAAAATACATTATGATACCTGTCTGGTTATCAGTGCAGTTAACCGCAAGATAAATTTATATAAGTCACTAGTTTTTAACAGTAATTATTAGTAGTGTATGCGCATTTATTTTATTCTATTGGTAGATAACCGATTATGACCTAGTTACTACATTCGTTGCTAGTTATGAGAAATTCACACGCGCATGTGTTTTCTTACACACGTACGACATAAACCAGTGGTTCTCAAACTTTTTTATACGCGTGCGGTGCGTAGGTACTACATACACAGTTCGAACGTTTTCGTGTACCTACCACTAGACTAAATTACATTTTTTTTGCTTATCGAAAATCAATTCGTTATTTTACAGGTATGGAAATTTAGTTTATTAGGAACTAAAAATATAAGCATATCGAGATGACTTGAAATTTATCAAAAGTAGGGAATACAAATCTATATAGGGGAAAATAGGCATTAATCAATGATAAAATAAGGTGTTTCAAAAGTAATTGGTTCTGCGTCGTATCCAATGAAGCAAGTCAAACACAGGGCAGTAAGGGTGTTAAGTCCTCCTAGCATCAACAAGTGAGAATTGTTTTTACAACGAATGCTATTTAAATATTTCTTAAAAATCATCCATATAATTGTAGGCATCAAACATTTTACGAAACGTCACGCGTCGATTACCTACGTACTCTGTAGTTTGTACCGTCATTAAGCGTCTTGATTTTTATCATCTAGACGACCGACGCAATGCGTCACCCGAGTGACAACTTGTTATATAATACTATAAAGTTTATAGTATTATTTTGATTTTATCGTTCTATACGTCATGATTATTAAAACAATCTATAATGATTACAAGATAAAATTATTCAAGTAGTTCAGCTAACGCAAATTTGCCATGTTGAACGCGTGAAAGTGAAAACAAATAAATCACCAACGCCCTCATAGTTCCTGGTTCAATTTTAAAATCTTAGGTAGGTAATTAGGTGAGAAAATTAAAAATGTTATTCATTTTTATTTCAAAATAATATGCAAATATTCATGATTTTGACAAATTTCTGATTTACGCTCGATTTTTTTTTTTTAATTCTATTAATTATTATTATTAATAAATCCAAAAATTTCCAGTCCCTTGCTTTACATGGCTGTATATGTATATTATATTACAATGTATATAACGTATTATATATATCGGATCAATACACACATCGTTTTTTGTTGTATCACGTCGGGAAGGTTTCCAATTTCTTTTCCAGTTAATAATTTACAAACTATTCCATTTTAGCAACTGGTCCTAATCCATTACGATACGCCGTCTGATGACCTGCACCGCTGTTAACGCTGTTAACGTCCACCAACCATACATCTTCAAACAATAGAGGATAGACCAATCATGAAAAAAACTGACCACAATAAAACATCAACAATTAAAAAACGACAACGTGAGTATGGATAATATACTCTTTATTATAATATTATTTCTTTATAAATAGGTAGGTATTACAGATATCATTGGCCGGCAATAGTATAGGTATCTACATACCTCACGTCCACATAACTCTATATTATTGTTTCCTTTAGATTGGTACTTAGTACATGCAATGATTAAATATACGAAAATATTTGTATATACCTAGTTATAGTACCTATATTTAATCAATTGTAGGTACATATTGTGTATAGCAGGCAGTAATAAGGCAATTTAAAATAGACCTAATTATAGTTGGGCACCCACCTACATATATTTTATAATATCTACCAAGTTTGTTAGTACCTAGTACAGTTGTACCTACGAAATAACGCATAGCTCAATAAAAGGTTGTTTAGCGCACGTGCCATTAATGTCATTTCAGTTTTGATTTCAGAGTGGGGGGGGTTAACATTTTTGACCAACCCATACCTAATAGGTACAAATGAAAACTAAAACAATTACTTTACATTACAATTGCATTTTTATCTTAATGCGAATAGTATTCTTACATAATTTTTACTTACTAGTTAGTATTATAATAGTTAGCATCTATAATAGCATATATATAATAGCATCTAAAAATTAAATCAGAAAATTTTTAAAATAATTAAATATAGTTTATCAGTATTCATTTCACATATTACCTATAAACAGAACCTACATAGTAGCGTGTGTTCTACTAATTTTTTAGTTAGGACCAAAGATTATTATTTTTACGAGGATATCCCCTCCTGATGGATTTATATAATCTGTGAAAACATGGCATTTAAATATTTACAAATTTGCAAATAGTTTTAATAAAATGTTTATATAGGTATATTTATATATATAGGTATGTTATTATAGTTATTTTATTACATATATATTATGTCAGCCATTAGTTAAATTACATTTTTATGATGAATATTATAGGTATATATTATTTAAGTTAAAATTAATTATATTTATATAAATACAAATACAGATGACTTTGATTTATAAATCATTGAATTTTTATGTCCAGTTAAAATATACACAATGTGGTGCGGCGGAGTGCGTGCACTCAACTGCGGAATCGCACTGAGTGTATACGTAACGGCCGGCGTTGCTAGTTTCCGGATGGGTGACCACCCGGGATTTTTAGCAACGAATTCTTGCCACACATACAAAAACCGTGTTTCAACTGTTCCCTCCCCTACTAACAACCTACAAAAAAAACAAAACAAAAAAAAAAAAAAAACAGCTAATGGCCTAAGTTGCCGGGCTCAAGCCTCAATAAAAAAATAAATAAATAAATAAATATAAATATTATTTTCGTTTATTATTTTTTTTATGGATACTAAAGCTTCAACTATATAGATACGTTTATATTTTGCCTCAAATTACATTAATACAGGTTGCAAGTTGCAAAATATTAATAAACTGGTCTTGCAGTTATAAAATAATGCAATTGTGTTTTTTATAATAATATTATTATATTGTACCTGATGGTAATATTATGTTCTGATTATAATAGTTATGTAGTCTGAGTAAGTATTACTATCTGAACTATTGTCTTATAAATCTTACTAAATTAATCATCATAATGCACCCATCACTAAATGTTGAAAGACTATTGCTTATAAATTATCCTTTCCCCACACTAATATACAATATTATAATTGTGCCAACAAAACATAATAAAATCAATTATTATATATTATATAGTTATAGCAGTACATCTTACCAAATATTACTGAACCGGTTGCTAAATTTCAAAATTTCTGTTTTCCTTTTTTCCCCGTATAAGAGAAGTCTTTCAATAACTCATCTTTAAATAACTTGGCCATAAGCCTTTTTACCATAGATTTAACGTTTTTTCCGCCAATATAAGATAGTTCATTCACCTAACAAATGTAAATATATATATATTAAAATAACTATTATAATATGTATATTATATACCTTATGTAAAGGCTAAATTATCAAATTTATAAACCGAGGATCTATCACTGTCTCTCCCTCATAATTCAGTATCTGCAGTATAAATACACAATTCTCATTCCCCATACTATAATAACTGATTAAACAAAATATACTGCATACTATAAGTATAAGAAACATGTCCACCTTCAAATTCTTAAAATATATAACCATGCATTATTAAAATTACTTTTATATATGTTCTAATATACATGATAATAATTTTACTAAGTTGATTTTTTAGAAATATATTTAAGTATATCAATAATAGTATTCGAAATACTATTATGTCAAAACTTTATCTTATTGTTTCTTTGGTTATAGTAAATGGTAAAATTATTATATTTATTTCGTTACAAAAGTTGAATTAAAATGTATTAAAACTCAATATTTTAACCATATTTAATAACTAAATCAAAATAGTCTTACTAAGTTTGTGCGGAATGTACCATCTCCCACAATATTATTTTCCAATGTATCAAGATCTATCATATTATCGATGGGCAACGGACAACAAGTCATATCATTTAATGATGAGGGTGTCTTATTGATAGAAGAATCATTTGTTGGCATGCTATTTAAGCGTATTTCAATAAAATCAAGTCTTTGAGCCATATCTCTTTGATTATTTATGATACGTCGTAATTCATGTTTGATAAATGTTAACATGTGTAAAGTTTCTTTTTGATAATCTTTGCCTGTATGAAATTAGTAAATAAATATAAAGTATATTTTTAAATCAAACTCAAGCTTTACCTAGTGGACTACTATTCACAGCTTCTGTAGATATGTCTAATAGTTTAGGAGTTCTGATACATACTTCTGAACTTTTTTCATCTGTTAAAACTGTTAAAATATATAATTGAAATTGCAATAAAAATAATAACTTTATTGTTAAAAAAATAATATTTACCTGCAAGTTGAACATCAGAAGATTTTAATTTGTTTTCAATGATGTCTTCATTACTATCTTTATCATAGTTTAAATTAAATGTTGGCACTATAAAAACAGAACATGATTATATAAAATACTTCTACCATACTGATATAAATCATTTGTATTTACTATTTTGTAACGATTATTAGTGAATAATAATTAAATTATCACTTACCATTCTTATATTTATTGGTCAAATTTGGTGATACATCAGAAGACAGCTGTTTAACTATAGATGGTTTTTGTTGATTTTTCAGCGCTTTAAAAAAAAAAATATGCTCATATTATAATTCATGTTAAAAATAATAACATACAACAAATATTTATTTATTATAATACGTTACAAGTAAAAACTTACTTTTAACTTTTTTGAAGAAGGAGACCAACCTGCATATTTCATTGATTTATTACTGTTATTGCATTTTTCATCATCAGAATCTATATAAAATAATAACT
>NC_042493.1:109524626-109530144 GCF_005508785.2 Acyrthosiphon pisum
TTATCGATGGGCAACGGACAACAAGTCATATCATTTTAATGATGAGGGTGTCTTATTGATAGAAGAATCATTTGTTGGCATGCTATTTAAGCGTATTTCAATAAAAATCAAGTCTTTGAGTTATATCTCTTTGATTATTTATGATACGTGGTAATTCATGTTTGATAAATGTTAACATGTGTAAAGTTTCTTTTTGATAATCTTTGCCTGTATGAAATTAGTAAATAAATATAAATTATATTTTTAAATCAAACTCAAGCATTACCTAGTGGACTACTATTCACAGCTTCTGTAGATATGTCTAATAGTTTAGGAGTTCTGATACATACTTCTGAACTTTTTTCATCTGTTAAAACTGTTAAAATATGTAATTGAAATTGCAATAAAAATAATAACTTAATTGTTAAAAAAAAATAATATTTAACTGCAAGATGAACATCAGGAGATTTTAATTTGTTTTCAATGATGTATTAATTACTATCTTTATCATAGTTTAAATTAAATGTTGGCACTAAAATTCACTAGCTCAAATTCAAACTAACAAAAATAACAATCATCATTATAATATAAAAAAATACATTTTTTTGATCCACTTAAATAATGGCTTGATCCAATTTCCTACTAGAAACCCCCCTCAAAATTGGAAACCAAGCATTTTTTCTGAAACGTATAACAAAGCAAACAAAAGTATATTTTTGTAAAATCAATAGGTATCGTTCCGCTCAGAATCTAAAATAAATAAATACTCAAAACTAAATATAATATAAAATATTAATTATAAAGTATACATATTCCATATAGTCTGTACCTATAAACTGTATAGTATAAACTAACAATGTACCATTTACGATGAATTAGGGACGATAGATATAGAATATAGAGCTTAGATGGACAATAAGGTGCTCGTCATTTCTAAGAGTGACTACTTTCACGCTAGTACATCTTTCATGCCAACCATCTTTTCTACAGCCTCCGAAACAACAGTGATCGTTGCCCACGCGTTGGCATGATATTTATATTAACTAGATACGAATAATACAACTACTCGTTAAAATATAATAATATAATATATTTCTCATCATTCATCGACGCCATTGTTGATTTCGCGCCTCGTAAAAATACGTGTTTTATGTGCTCTTTTTAAATTTATCATTGTGTGTTGTAGATCGTTTGGTTTCGATAGATTTTTTTTTTGGAAGTCGAGATATTCATAGATTCGTTGCCGTCGATTGCAGTATTGTCACGTCATGAAATCCGCTCCGATGGACACTGGCCCCGTCCATTGAAAGAAGAAATACTGTTTGGCACGTGCAGCGTATCCAGATAGGTAGTCGTTCAGGACCGGTTTCTGCTTATTTGTATTTCAGCTGCAAGTATGTGAAACCCGTTGTTGATGACTTCTAAACTCCAAGTAAGTAAGTATCTATAACAAAATACATTATGCAATTTGCTTTAATATATCTTTCTGGATATCAGTGCAGCTAACTGCAAGATAAATGTATAAAATTCAGGAGTTTTTAACAATAATGATTAGTGGTGCATGTACTTATTTTAGTCTTTTGGTAGATAACTGATTATAAAATATAATATTTTTTATAGTAGTTAATACAGTCGTTGTTAATTAAGAGAACGTCACACCTTCATGTGTTGTCTTACATACGTACGACATACGGTTCTCAAACTTTTTATATACGCGTACTACCTACATATTTCAACTTGTACGTTTTTTTTTAGTGGAATCTACTATTAAACCACATTTTTTTATAAATAAATTGCCATTTAAGTCTTGGTTATGTGAATTCCTCAAATAATTTTTCAATCCGGGCCTCATCTAATAGGGACGACCACACGGGGGACAGAAAAATGGTGGACTCCAAACTTTATGCCTTCATATTCAATAGTGAATGTTCTGCACAATGGGCAGTTATGCATATTTTCTTGTTTGAACCCACAAGGTCTTAATATGACAGTTATCTCATCATTAAAACACACAAAAAAGTTTAGCTAATAAAGGTCTATATATTTTTTATTATCAAAATAATAATAATCTTTGATTGTAATATTACGGCACTTCAGATCCGTTACAATATCGGGTGTGCGTCGTAGTTGGACAGGTTATGATAATGTTCAAACTATCTAGTTTAATAATTAGTCAATTCACTCTAATTTTTAAACTAACAGAGACAAACGTTATCTTCTACTTGTAAGACGGAGACAAAAAATGTATATGTTCTCTTAACATCAAAATGTATCCTAAAAGGAATTCACTTAGGTACCTACCTAAATAATAATTTGTGTTTTGTAGGTAGTTTTTATATAGTCAACTATCGACTCTCCATTTTTTTTTAACGTTATCTTATTTATCTCAATAACAGTCAAATAATATTATTTATCTAGTTGTTGACTGTAGGATCAGCCACCAAAGAAAAAAGCAAACTTAATAATCGAAAGTAATTTAAATAAATCAATAATATATGGGATGTTTGTAATTACAAGGTATATTCTATAAAATGTTACCCTACAATTATATGAAAAGTATTTCTTACGTATATTATTCTGATTAGTCAGAATTGATAGCAAAGCGGGCTCGATGTTGATATCTTGACAGTTCAGTGATAATCAACTGATATATTTCTTGTGTTTTCTTGTACATCTTGTAACTTAAGTATTTTTGCGATTATCCTCTCTCCTTGTATCTAATAAAAAAAGATGAATATCATGATTATTACTGTTTTTTTCTTGTTTATCACAAGACTAGCATGAGCATAATTTAATAAAAAGTTTACATGTTCTATGTGTAGCAATATAGAATATATTCGTGACCGTGTATAAAAAATATCGCAGTATTAATCGCACGGAATTTGTAGACGTTGTACGATTGACTTTCGATCCGTTAGTGACCAATAAGCAAACTGGTTCACTGGGTGCAGTGTGAATGTTGTGACCAAACGGTCTTAAAGACATTATCCGGCCAAAAAACATTTAAATGTTGTAGAGCTATAATAATGTAGCGTTTACTCAATATTAAAAAGTAATTATATTAATACAAATATAATGTAACATTTATTAACTAATAATTATTTTATATAATACAAACTCTTGTACCAGGTTTTAATATTTTAGGAGGATCTTTTTATTTTTCACATTTTACTTTTCACTTTTTTCTGAGCGTAAAGTCCTTATGATAGCCAAAAAGACTAAGATTCTTTGAATGCCTGTTAAAACGGTTTTTATCGGAACATCGTAATACAGATCCAGAATTATGGTCCGCTGAAATTATATAATACATATAATACAATCATTTTTTTTAAAAATTACGCTATAAGCATAATTCAAAATTTTTTTCTTACCACTATCAAAAAATAACGACGGAATAGTGCCTGGTTTTAATCTGTTTATTAATGAAGTATTCTTGTAACAATTTATATTAAAATGAGTATAATTATATAGATTATATAGACCTCCTTAAGGTCCGCCTCTCATTGAGGCTTAAATATAGACAGTTCAAAATACAATTCTCTGTAAACTGTTGGTTTTAATCTGTTTATTAATTTAGTGTCTTTAAAACATTCGAATTTAAAATGTGTATATTTATATAGATTATAGGATGAAAATAAATTTGTATTTAAGTCCTTGTTGTGTGCATTTTTTTTGTGACCGATGATTCCAGACCTCAAATAATAGGGACGATCACACGCGGGAGAGAAAAATGGTGGACTCTTAACTATAAGCCTTTATATTCAATAGTGAATTAGGTGCCCGCCATTTCTAAGAGTGACTAATTTAACGCTAGTACTGGCTTGTCGTGCACGTAATTAGGTCGATCTTACCCTGCACGTTCGAGACGTTCGACCATTACATGTCCGTAGTGAATATTTTCTTCGTCATTTTTGTCTATAATTGCCTCAAAGTCAGCATATGTAGCAAATTAATGTTTCCGTGATTAAAGTTTTCAGTCAATTTTTGTCAAAAATTAGTTTGTGGTCTTTAAGTCGTTGTTCTGCGGTAACTCCAAAGCGTTTAACGTACGATAGTCCCAGGGACACCCGTTATCACACGAGACAATTCAAGTAACCTATACTCCCATTGGATTACGAATTATTGTCTTATTGTGTCCATTTTCATTAGGTGGTTGTAAGGATTCTCATATTAATATAATACCTAATGGCAAAAGCAATTATTTCTTCGCTATGCTGGAAACATGGGAAATCCGTTCCTTTTTACTTATGTGAGGCTTTGAAGACATTTTGGTGAGTGATAGCCCCGTGTTTACATAAAAAATACATAATATGGTTGGTGTCTTTTATTTAACGCCGAAAATGGACAGCGTTTAACAGCCGTGCAGGTCGTCAGACAGTGTATGGTTATGGATTTGAACCAGTTGCTAAAATGGAATAGCTTGTATATTATTAACTGGAAAAGAAATTGGAAACCTTCCAGACGAGGTACAACAAAAAACGATGTGTATAATACGTTATATATATTGTAATATAATATACATATAGTCACGTCAGATAATATTCAGTAACCTCTAGTTAAAATCGATGTATATTCATTTAAGTCATCTAAAATTGGCAAACGTTGGCCTGAGTGTACACTAGACAATCTATGTGACCTTGATATGCGGCGTTGCTTCACATACGATCGTCCCTTGGACACCCGTTTTCCTTTTTTCGTGTGAAACAAGACATAATATGTGACCGTTCTCCTTATCTTAGAAACGAAAGTAATTCAAATGTTACCATACAATTATATGAAAAGTACTACTTACGTATTAGCCGCGGTAGGGCAGTGTATCGGTGGCAGCGACTACAACAGCTCCGGAAGCGTGAACTAGACGACAGGCAGTGTGTAGTCCCGTGGTCGTGATTGCTGTCATGACATTCATTTGTTTTTTTTTTTTATCTGTCTCTTCTTCTTCTTCGGGTAATACGGCCGCTAGGACCATCCCATCAAACGTCCCTCCCTCCAGCCATCTCTGTCGGATGCTCGTTCTTTCCAATTTGATCCTCCCCCTAAATTACTTACATCTTTTTTAACCAGATCTTCCCAAAGGTCTTTTCCCTGATGACGTTGTTGAAAGTTGTTGTTTTTAGTTGTTGGTGTTATATTGCAGTCAGTTTTCTCATTATTGGTATTTCCTCTATTGTTTGCAGATTCCGAAAGTTCTGGCCAATTTCGACGGCCTAATACACAACCATCATCTCAGTTTGTTGCAGAAGTTTTCTTTTATTTTTTTTCTCTACGTTCCTTTTTACACATGTGAGGCTTTGACGACATTTTTATGTGTGATAGCCCTGTATTGACATAAAAAATACATAATATGGTTGTTGTGTTTGATTTGTCGCCGAAAACAGACAGCGTTTAACAGCGGTGCAGGGCGTCAGACGATGTATGATAATGGGTTTGAACCAGTTGCTAAAATGGAATAGTTTGTAAATTATTAACTGGAAAAGAAATTGGTAACCTTCCCGACGTGGTACACAAAAACGATGTGTGTATTGATCCGATATGTATA
>NC_042493.1:109530194-109539263 GCF_005508785.2 Acyrthosiphon pisum
AAAATCAAGTCTTTGAGTTATATCTCTTTGATTATTTATGATACGTGGTAATTCATGTTTGATAAATGTTAACATGTGTAAAGTTTCTTTTTGATAATCTTTGCCTGTATGAAATTAGTAAATAAATATAAATTATATTTTTAAATCAAACTCAAGCATTACCTAGTGGACTACTATTCACAGCTTCTGTAGATATGTCTAATAGTTTAGGAGTTCTGATACATACTTCTGAACTTTTTTCATCTGTTAAAACTGTTAAAATATGTAATTGAAATTGCAATAAAAATAATAACTTAATTGTTAAAAAAAATAATATTTAACTGCAAGATGAACATCAGGAGATTTGAATTTGTTTTCAATGATGTATTCATTACTATCTTTATCATAGTTTAAATTAAATGTTGGCACTAAAATTCACTAGCTCAAATTCAAACTAACAAAAATAACACTCATCATTATAATATAAAAAAATACATTTTTTTGATCCACTTAAATAATGGCTTGATCCAATTTCCTACTAGAAACCCCCCTCAAAATTGGAAACCAAGCATTTTTTCTGAAACGTATAACAAAGCAAACAAAAGTATATTTTTTTAAAATCAATAGGTATCGTTCCGCTCAGAATCTAAAATAACCTACTCAAAACTAAATATAATATAAAATATTAATTATAAAGTATCCATATTCCATATAGTCTGTACCTATAAACTGTATAGTATAAACTAACAATGTACCATTTACGATGAATTAGGGACGATAGATATAGAATATAGAGCTTAGATGGACAATTAGGTGCTCGTCATTTCTAAGAGTGACTACTTTCACGCTAGTACTGCTTTCATGCCAACCATATTTTCACAGCCTCCGAAACAACAGTGATCGTTGCCCACGCGTTGGCATGATATTTATATTAACTAGATACGAATAATACAACTACTCGTTAAAATATAATAATATAATATATTTCTCATCATTCATCGACGCCATTGTTGATTTCGCGCCTCGTAAAAATACGTGTTTTATGTGCTCTTTTTAAATTTTATCCATTGTGTGTTATAGGATCGTTTGGTTTCGATAGATTTTTTTTTGGAAGTCGAGAATTCATAGATTCGTTGCCGTCGATTGCAGTATTGTCACTTCATGAAACCCGCTCCGATGGACACTGGCCCCGTCCATTGAAAGAAGAAATACTGTTTGGCACGTGCAGCGTATCCAGATTGGTAGTCGTTCAGGACCGGTTTCTGCTTATTTGGATTTCATCTGCAAGTATGTGAAGCCCGTTGTTGATGACTTCTGAACTCCAAGTAAGTAAGTATCTATAACAAAATACATTATGCAATTTGGTTTAATATATCTTTCTGGATATCAGTGCAGCTAACTGCAAGATAAATTTATAAAATTCAGGAGTTTTTAACAATAATGATTAGTGGTGCATGTACTTATTTTAGTCTGTTGGTAGATAACTTATTTATAAAATATAATATTTTTTATAGTAGTTACTACAGTCGTTGTTAATTAAGAGAACGTCACACCTTCATGTGTTGTCTTACACACGTACGACATACGGTTCTCAACCTTTTTATATACGCGTACTACCTACATATTTCAATTTGTACGTTTTTTTTTTAGTGGAATCTACTTCTAAACCACATTTTTTTATAAATAAATTCCCATTTAAGTCTTGGTTATGTGAATTCCTCAAATAATTTTTTAATCCGGGCCTCATATAATAGGGACGGCCACACGGGGGATAGAAAAATGGTGGACTCCAAACTTTATGCCTTCATATTCAATAGTGAATGTTCTGCACAATGGGCAGTTATGCATATTTTCTTGTTTGAACCCACGAGGTCTTAATATGACAGTTATCTCATCATTAAAACACACAAAAACGTATTTATATAATAAAGTTTAGCTAATAAAGGTCTGTAGATTTTTTATTATCAAAATAATAATAATCTTTGATTGTAATATTACGGCACTTCAGTTCCGTTACAATATCGGGTGTGCGTCGTAGTTGGACAGGTTATGATAATGTTCAAACTATCTAGTTTTATAATTAGTCAATTCACTCTAATTTTTAAACTAACAGAGACAAACGTTATCTTCTACTTGTAAGACGGAGACAAAAAATGTATATGTTCTCTTAACATCAAAATGTATCCTAAAAGGAATTCACTTAGGCACCTACCTAAATAATAATTTGTGTATTGTAGGTAGTTTTTATATAGTCAACTATCGACTCTCCATTTTTTTTAACGTTATCTTATTTATCTCAATAACAGTCAAATAATATTATTTATCTAGTTGTTGACTGTAGGGTCAGCCACCAAAGAGAAAAGCAAACTTAATAATCGAAAGTAATTTAAATAAATCAATAATATATGGGATGTTTGTAATTACAAGGTATATTCTATAAAATGTTACCCTACAATTATATGAAAAGTATTTCTTTCGTATATTATTCTGATTAGTCAGAATTGATAGCAAAGCGGGCTCAATGTTGATATCTTGACAGTTCAGTGATAATCAACTGACGTATTTCTTGTGTTTTCTTGTACGTCTTGTAACTTAAGTATTTCTGCGATTATCCTCTCTCCTTGTATCTAATAAAAAAAGATGAATATCATGATTATTACTGTTTTTTTCTTGTTTATCACAAGACTAGCATGGGAATAATTTAATAAAAAGTTTACATGTTCTATGTGTAGCAATATAGAATATATTCGTGACCGTGTATAAAAAAATATCGCAGTATTAATCGCACGGAATTTGTAGACGTTGTACGATTGACTTTCGATCCGTTAGTGACCAATAAGCAAACTGGTTCACTGGGTGCAGTGTGAATGTTGTGACCAAACGGTCTTAAAGACTATTATCCGGCCAATAGACACCAGTATACCAAACATTTTTCAATACTTTTGTAAAATGACGTAAAGCATCTCTTACAGAAGACGACTCTCTGGGTTTGTCTGGTTTTGTGCGTGCGTATGAGACGGGAAAAATTAGAAATATATATACGTAATGAGCGTTGTCTCTTCCGTCACTAAAACATGTAACGACAAGTGTTCCCGTCGGGAAAGTAATGATAACGCACCATATCAGCGCATTGCAATAGTTATATAGATTATAGGATGAAAATAAATTTCCATTAGATTCCTTGTTATGTGCATTATTGACCTTTTTTTTCTCTTTCTACTAATGCTATGTTTTAATCTAAATTACTATCATATTTATTATTTAAGAACTATTGTGGTATTCTTTAGAACCTTAAAATTCATTGGTGGACTCCGTTGCTACAGCGTGTTTCAATTGCATGACTAATCTTTCCTTTAAATTCCCTACGAGTCCGCCTCTCCTTGAGGTCCGTCACTCATTGAGTCTTAAATATAGACAGTTCAAAATACAATTATCTGTAACCTGTTACAGAACTGTAGCAAAATATATTATAAATCAATTAATAATAAAAAAGAAAATAAAACAACAAAAATATGTCCATACTTAAGTATCCTAAAAAACTAAGAAAATTATTACCTACATTACAACAATAAATAGATTGATAAATTTTGTTTTAAAATTTATTAAATTATTTGCATAGAATAATATGAAACCTATACAGATAAATAATGTTTATAATTAATATAATTAAATGTGAAACAAGACATACTATGTGAGCGTTCTCCTCAGCTTAGAATCGAAAGTAATTAAAATGTTACCATACAATGGTAATTGTACGCGTTATTTTTTGTATTGAGCTAAATATGTTTAAAAATACCGGCATACCCTGCGAAAAAAGTCCGCGCACGCCTATGAGTGATAGACCTGTGTTTACATAAAAAATACATAATATGGTTGGTGTGCTTGTTTTGACGCCGAAAATGGACATCGTTTTACAGCGGTGCAGGTCGTCAGACGGTGTATCGTAATGGATTAGGACCAGTTGCTAAAATGGAATAGCTTTAAATTATTAACTGGAAAAGAAATTGGAAACCTTCCCGACGTGGTACAACAAAAAACGATGTGTGTATTGATCTGATGTGTATGATACGTTATATTGTTTGTAATATAATATACATATAGTCACGTCGGATAATATTCAGTAACCTCTAGTTAAAATCGATGTATATCAATTAAGCCATCTAAAATTGGCAAACGTTGTCCTGAGTGTACACTAGACAATCTATGTGACCTTGATATGCGGCGTTGCTTCACGTACGAGCGTCCCGGGGACACCCGTTTTCCTTCGCGTACTTCAGACATTCCACGTGACCATAACTCGGGGCTCCGCTGCACGTATCCTCGTCCCATGGGCACTTGTTTTTCGTGTGAAACCGTTTATGTGACCGTTTTCCTTAGCTTTGGTGCACGTCCTCTCGTCTGAACATATAAATAATAAAAATTAACATACCATGTACATTTTTCACACGTCTATTGAGCTGAGATGTGCAGCTGAAGATCTACGCAAAAATTGTACATGGAAAACGAACCCCATCATGACTTTTTTGGACTATTCAAGATGCTTTGAATGCCTGTTAAACGGTTTTTATCGGAAGATCGTATTTTTTTGTATGAATATTGTAATATATACGTATAATCACGTCGGATAATATTAAGTAACCTCTAGGTTATCCCGATGTACATTCAATTAAGCTATCTAAAATTGGAAAACGTTGTCCCGAGCTTACACTAACCAGTCTAAGTGACCGTTCAACGCGGCGTTTCTTTACGTACGATCATTCCGGGGACATCAGTTGCCCTGTGTGTACACGAGACATTCCAAGTGACCGTTAAACATGGCGTTGCTTCACATACGAGCATCTCGGCGACACCCGTTGTCTTATGCGTACACGAGACATTCCACGTGACCATAACTCGGGGCTCCGCTGCACGTCTCCTCGTCCCATGGGCACTTGTTTTTCGTGTGAAACAAGACATACTATGTGAGCGTTCTCCTCAGCTTAGAATCGAAAGTAATTAAAATGTTACCATACAATTATATGAAAAGTATTACTTACGTATTAGCCGCGTTGGGGCAGTGTATCGGCGGCAGTGACTGCAACAGCTCCGGCAGCGTGAACGAGACGACAGGCAGTGTGTAGCCCCGTGGTCGTGATTGCTGTCATGACATTCTTTTGTTTTTTTTTTATCAGTATCTTCTTCTTCTTCTTCAGGTAACACGGCCGCTAGGACCATCCCATCAAACATCCCTCCCTCCAGCCATCTCTGTCGGATGCTCGTTCTTTCCAATTTGATCCTCAACCTAAGGTACTTACATCTTTTTTAACCAGATCTTCCCAATTCATACGAGGTCTTCCCATAGGTCTTTTCCCTGCTGACGCTGTTGAAAGTTGTTGTTTTTAGTTGTTGATGTTATATTGCAGTCAGTTTTCTCATTATTTGTCCTTCCTCTATTGTTTGCAGATTCCGAAAGATCTGGCCAATTCGACGGCCTAATACACAACCATCATCTCCGTTTGTTGCAGACAATTTATTTTTGTATTTTTATTAATTGCGTCTTTATTGTGAAGTATACGGTGCATGCTGAACATGCCTGGAGAATTCGCCACTGGTACATACTTTTCAAATTAAAATATCTAAAACCAATAAATTAGCTAAATAAAATGCATGCTTTGCAATGCCTCTTTTCGCATTATATGGCAAATTATTTGTACGCATTAAGAGTTTTTGGGGAGTTATTTTTTGTATTGAGCTAAATATGTTTAAAAATACCGGCATACCCTGCGAAAAAAGTCTGCGCACGCCTATGCGTGATAGCCCTGTGTTTACATAAAAAATACATAATATAGTTGGTGTGCTTGTTTTGACGCCGAAAATGGACATCGTTTTACAGCGGTGCAGATCGTCAGACGGTGTATCGTAATGGATTAGGACCAGTTGCTAAAATGGAATAGCTTGTAAATTATTAACTGGAAAAGAAATTGGAAACCTTCCCGACGTGGTACAACAAAAAACGATGTGTGTATTGATCTGATGTGTATAATACGTTATATTGTTTGTAATATAATATACATATAGTCACGTCGGATAATATTCAGTAACCTCTAGTTAAAATCGATGTATATCAATTAAGCCATGTAAAATTGGCAAACGTTGTCCTGAGTGTACACTAGACAATCTATGTGACCTTGATATGCGGCGTTGCTTCACGTACGAGCGTCCCGGGGACACCCGTTTTCCTTCGCGTACTTCAGACATTCCACGTGACCATAACTCGGGGCTCCGCTGCAAGTCTCCTCGTCCCATGGGCACTTGTTTTTCGTGTGAAACAAGACATACTATGTGAGCGTTCTCCTCAGCTTAGAATCGAAAGTAATTAAAATGTTACCATACAATTATATGAAAAGTATTACTTACGTATTAGCCGCGTTGGGGCAGTGTATCGGCGGCAGTGACTGCAACAGCTCCGGCAGCGTGAACCAGACGACAGGCAGTGTGTAGCCCCGTGGTCGTGATTGCTGTCATGACATTCTTTTGTTTTTTTTTTATCAGTATCTTCTTCTTCTTCTTCGGGTAACACGGCCGCTAGGACCATCCCATCAAACATCCCTCCCTCCAGCCATCTCTGTCGGATGCTCGTTCTTTCCAATTTGATCCTCAACCTAAGGTACTTACATCTTTTTTAACCAGATCTTCCCAATTCATACGAGGTCTTCCCAAAGGTCTTTTCCCTGCTGACGCTGTTGAAAGTAGTTGTTGTTTATTTGTTGATGACAATGATATTGAAGTCAGTTTTCTCATTATTTGTCCTTCCTCTATTGTTTGCAGATTCCGAAAGATCTGGCCAATTTCGACGGCCTAATACACAACCATCATCCCCGTTTGTTGCAGACAATTTATTTTTGTATTTTTATTAATTACGTCTTTATTGTTAAGTATACGGTGCATGCTGAACATGCCTGGAGAATTCGCCACTGGTACATACTTTTCAAATTAAAATATCTAAAACCAATAAATTAGCTAAATAAAATGCATGCTTTGCAATGCCTCTTTTCGCATTATATGGCAAATTATTTGTACGCATTAAGAGTTTTTGGGGAGTTATTTTTTGTATTGAGCTAAATATGTTTAAAAATACCGGCATACCCTGCGAAAAAAGTCCGCGCACGCCTATGAGTGATAGCCCTGTGTTTACATAAAAAATACATAATATGGTTGGTGTGCTTGTTTTGACGCCGAAAATGGACATCGTTTTACAGCGGTGCAGGTCGTCAGACGGTGTATCGTAATGGATTAGGACCAGTTGCTAAAATGGAATAGCTTGTAAATTATTAACTGGAAAAGAAATTGGAAACCTTCCCGACGTGGTACAACAAAAAACGATGTGTGTATTGATCTGATGTGTATGATACGTTATATTGTTTGTAATATAATATACATATAGTCACGTCGGATAATATTCAGTAACCTCTAGTTAAAATCGATGTATATCAATTAAGCCATCTAAAATTGGCAAACGTTGTCCTGAGTGTACACTAGACAATCTATGTGACCTTGATATGCGGCGTTGCTTCACGTACGAGCGTCCCGGGAACACCCGTTTTCCTTCGCGTACTTCAGACATTCCACGTGACCATAACTCGGGGCTCCGCTGCACGTAGCCTCGTCCCATGGGCACTTGTTTTTCGTGTGAAACAAGACATACTATGTGAGCGTTCTCCTCAGCTTAGAATCGAAAGTAATTAAAATGTTACCATACAATTATATGAAAAGTATTACTTACGTATTAGCCGCGTTGGGGCAGTGTATCGGCGGCAGTGACTGCAACAGCTCCGGCAGCGTGAACCAGACGACAGGCAGTTTGTAGCCCCGTGGTCGTGATTGCTGTCATGACATTCTTTTGTTTTTTTTTTATCAGTATCTTCTTCTTCTTCTTCGGGTAACACGGCCGCTAGGACCATCCCATCAAACATCCCTCCCTCCAGCCATCTCTGTCGGATGCTCGTTCTTTCCAATTTGATCCTCAACCTAAGGTACTTACATCTTTTTTAACCAGATCTTCCCAATTCATACGAGGTCTTCCCAAAGGTCTTTTCCCTGCTGACGCTGTTGAAAGTAGTTGTTATTTATTTGTTGATGACAATGATATTGAAGTCAGTTTTCTCATTATTTGTCCTTCCTCTATTGTTTGCAGATTCCGAAAGATCTGGCCAATTTCGACGGCCTAATACACAACCATCATCTCCGTTTGTTGCAGACAATTTATTTTTGTATTTTTATTAATTACGTCTTTATTGTTAAGTATACGGTGCATGCTGAACATGCCTGGAGAATTCGCCACTGGTACATACCTTTCAAATTAAAATATCTAAAACCAATAAATTAGCTAAATAAAATGCATGCTTTGCAATGCCTCTTTTCGCATTATATGGCAAATTATTTGTACGCATTAAGAGTTTTTGGGGAGTTATTTTTTGTATTGAGCTAAATATGTTTAAAAATACCGGCATACCCTGCGAAAAAAGTCCGCGCACGCCTATGAGTGATAGCCCTGTGTTTACATAAAAAATACATAATATGGTTGGTGTGCTTGTTTTGACGCCGAAAATGGACATCGTTTCACAGCGGTGCAGGTCGTCAGACGGTGTATCGTAATGGATTAGGACCAGTTGCTAAAATGGAATAGCTTGTAAATTATTAACTGGAAAAGAAATTGGAAACCTTCCCGACGTGGTACAACAAAAAACGATGTGTGTATTGATCTGATGTGTATGATACGTTATATTGTTTGTAATATAATATACATATAGTCACGTCGGATAATATTCAGTAACCTCTAGTTAAAATCGATGTATATCAATTAAGCCATCTAAAATTGGCAAACGTTGTCCTGAGTGTACACTAGACAATCTATGTGACCTTGATATGCGGCGTTGCTTCACGTACGAGCGTCCCGGGGACACCCGTTTTCCTTCGCGTACTTCAGACATTCCACGTGACCATAACTCGGGGCTCCCGCTGCACGTATCCTCGTCCCATGGGCACTTGTTTTTCGTGTGAAACCGTTTATGTGACCGTTTTCCTTAGCTTTGGTGCACGTCCTCTCGTCTG
>NC_042493.1:109541059-109551122 GCF_005508785.2 Acyrthosiphon pisum
TATTGATCTGATGTGTATAATACGTTATATTGTTTGTAATATAATATACATATAGTCACGTCGGATAATATTCAGTAACCTCTAGTTAAAATCGATGTATATCAATTAAGCCATGTAAAATTGGCAAACGTTGTCCTGAGTGTACACTAGACAATCTATGTGACCTTGATATGCGGCGTTGCTTCACGTACGAGCGTCCCGGGGACACCCGTTTTCCTTCGCGTACTTCAGACATTCCACCTGACCATAACTGCAAGTCTGCTGCAAGTCTCCTCGGTCCATGATTACATGTTTTTCGAATGAAACAAGACAAACTATTTTACCGTTCTCCGCGATTGTGGAGTGCGGCCTCTCGTTCTGAAGATATAAAAAATAAAAATAAACATATCATGCACATTTTTCACATTTATCCCTGTAATTTGAACAGTATCCTTCAAAAAGTGAATGGCATACTCTAGTGCAACTTAACAGTATCATAGTAAGATCTATTTTTAATCCACGTTTTTTATCCATTTTTTTTTTCAGAATTATATTTTTTAGTAGAAAAGGCTTGATTACGATAGTTAAAACAATAATATGATAGTGATTTTACAATTTCAAATCCATTATTTTTCCATTGTTCCTGATATTATGACTCTCATTAAAACTATGGTAATTCAATATCATAACAATTTTACCGGAAATAATTATTATCAGAATTATATGGATTCTTACCTTATAGAGAGATTTTCTTTTGGTTTCTAATAAATGAGTTAGGTTTGGTATATCAAATAATGTTTTTATTACATTTGGCTTTAGCTTGTTTATGACATATTGACGATGTTGTTTAAATTGTCCATTCTCAAAATGAATCTTTTCAAATAAGCATAAGATATAATTTTTTTCATATTAATATTACGTTAAGAGTAAATAATAGGAAATTTATTATGTACATTTTAAACAAAAAATTATAATACGTAATTTATATTAAGAAAGGCCTTATTTCTTTTTGTTTTAAGTTATCTTACTACTATTTTTATTTGCGTTGTCACTATTAGCACATATAATTTGTTCAATATTTGGACGATTACATTAGCCATCCTCGTACAAGGTACACGTTTTTTTTTTGATTACGCATTACATTAATTTCAGAATCTTTGATCTCATTTTTAACATTTATCTCTGTAAATTGATCAGTATCCTTCAAATTGTGCACGACATGCACTCTTTTGCAACTTAAAAGTATCATAGTAGGATCTACTTGTAATCTACGTTTTTATCCATTTTTCTTCTTAGAATGAATTACTTTGGGTAGTCAATGAGAACAAGATCATTGGATTGCCCATTTCATCAATTTTTAATTGGGCAGTGTCTTTCGATATTAACATTTCGGGTAGTTTCACATTTATTTTTGTACATAAATGTTTTTGGTAGCAAGGCAAGACTCATCAATTCACTTGCCACCGCCTGTTTCTTTTGGCAATGTCTATAAGATCTAACATAGGTTATAACGTCTATCCAAATTGAGAGGATAAACATCTAGAAGTCCCACATAATAATAAATAAACTTATTATTATAATGTTTGTCGTGAACTGATATCCGCTGTTTTTCAGACTCTTTTTTGATTATTTTCAGAATGCACCGCTTTATACCGAATTAATTTATATAAATTAGAGAATTCCTTACTGCACACTTTTCAAATGAGAGGCTTGTCCTTTAAGTTGGATCTCATGTCCAAATTTGTGTCAAAATGTAAATTTTGTTAGAATATCAAACTTTCATTAGTATTTGTATGGGAGGATAGCCGTGTGCATGTATGGTTGGCAATAAATATTGTTCTTGACTATAAATTTAAATCCAACCCAGAAGTATACATTGCCCTTATCTTCTTTCAATTTAAAATCTGAAAAACATTCTAAACAATTTATACATATCTGTTCACATTTACAATTGTTTTACACAATTAGTCACAATATATAACCATTTTACATCAATGCATAAATTTATCTTAATTATTTAATCATAAGCTTTTCCCAGATTTTATGTGTTATAAAATTTTTATTATTAATAAATATTTAATTTAGCTCCATATCACCAAAACCAATAGTCAAGACAACAGAAAAATTGTAATAGTAACAATACAATTAATATATAAACAAAACTACTGTAATAGTAGAATTTAACAATTTAATTTAAGTCATAATAATAAAATATAATATATTTATATGTCTGTATTAAAGTAAGTATGCCATAATATCTATGTTCAATTAACTCCACATGTCAGAAATGTACAGTATAATTTAACAATTTAATTTAAGTAAAATTTGTAAAATAGCATATCTAATATATAATATCTGTTTAATATTAAGTATGCCATATATAAGTTTAATGAACTCCATGTGTCAGAAATGTATAGTTTAATACAAAATTTTAATATAAGTAAAAATAATTAAATAAAACATATTATAATGTAGCTGTATAATATTATGTATATCACAATATGTTTATTTAATTAACCCAATATTATATAAAAAATGAATACTTTAATATTAAGAACAATTTTACCAAAGTTAAAAAAAAGCAAAGAATGTATTTTCAGCATGGTTAAAAAAATTCACTAGTCACCGTATCACGACAATCTTCAGAGACAAGGGGCGAATTAAATATTTTCAAAGTAGACAATAAGCATTAAACTAATCGTTATAAAAATAAAAAAATTATACGAAGATACGAAAAAGACACCAAGCATTAATTTTAAATGAAAGAAATAGATATAAGAATCAAAATTACAAAATCGATTTCAAGAAAATCAATTCAAGCAAGATATCAATACTTACCTTATGGAATAAAATAAATTAAAAAGAAGTATAAGCTTCTACAAGACCAAATAATAAACATACCCAAAGATGGAGAATTATTTCATTTTTGAAAAAAAAGAAATACAGTTTTTTTTTTTTCTATATCTGTTCATAGATACGACCGTAAGGTCTGTGTCAATGCTTATCACAAGTGGGTACTAAGGAGATCATGTGATATACTTATCTATGTATATATCATAATATGCATAATACTACCCCCTTCTCTAATAGGAGACATGTGCTTTCTTTACTCCCAGTGGTGTGGAACATAGTTGGAAACCGGATGACGTGATCGGAAGACAGCACGGAAAATGGTGATGGTGTAAATCCACACACGTTTTTTGCACTTTGCTATGAATCTAACCTATGACTGTGTGAGTCGTATTCAACTGCGGTATCACTGTGCCACTCCGATCCCATAAAATATTAAACTAATAACTATGAAAACGAGCAAAAAATAAAAATTACTTACGAAGACATGAAAAGTACACCATGCATTACTTTGGAAAGCAAACATATATATATATATATATAAGAATTACAATTACAATATCAATTCAAGAATACCAAACCAAGCAATATACCAATACTTACTTTATAAAATAAAAAAAATAAAAAGAAGAATAAACTACTACAAAACCAAATAATAAACATACTAAAGATGGTGCATTTATTCATTTAAAAAAAAAAAAACAAAATATTCACTTGGATTTTACACTTTTTTAAATATGTTTGAAACAAGTTTGTGTTTTAAACATATCTTAAAATCCTACCAGAGATTGTCCATGTTAATTGAACAAGGAAAGTTTATTGCTATTTGTCGAAATAAAAATATTATACTTCAAACCGAGAACAAACTCTAAGCAGACTATTTCCACTACAAAACAAGGACCAATCAATAGATTTTTATAAATGTATATTGATATTTAAATTATATAGGAATGTATTTAATAATTTTTTTTAAATTTAATTAAATTAGTAGTTAAGCATAATTGTATAGTCAACGACACGAATAAGCTGAAACCTAGTGATAAAATAAATTAGTACATATTTAACATATTATATTTATACAAGAACTAGACAGCCGTTTCATTATTATCATCGAAGTCGGTCGTCATTTATAAAGCAGGCAATGTTTACAAAATAATATCATTAAAGAATATATGTATAAGAAAAGATATAAAATAAATGTAGACATTGTCTACTTTATAAATGGCTGCCGACTTTAACATTGATCACAATAATTGTAGTTTGAATACTACTTGTTGTACGGTATTTAATAAAGCAATTAGGCATTTTAATGTAAAAATAACCTTAAAAAAATTCGGGCATTTATTTTAACCAACGGGGACTGTCGTATATTGTGGACAATTCTTCAATACAATATTATTTTATGTATATTATGTGATATGGTTATGTAATATCTTAAGCTTAATAATACACCGTCAGGCCAGTGAAGCAACATGTGCCGAGGCGACAACCATATTTTGCATTATAACATCGCCTTACTTGCGGGCAAGTTTCGATTTATTGTTGTATTTATGTTTGTTTTATATTTAAATAAAAGTGTTTCCGACCTGAAAACCTGAGTCTTGAACATTATTTCAGTAATTTGTACGTTCTTGCCTTTTGTAGGAACATCGCCAGGAACCTATCTACTATTAAACTGAATAGGGCAACGGTGTATGTAATCATTGAGTCATCCGTGCTTAGATATCATATTATAAACTATTGCCATAACTGTTAAATGTAAGATTATCGTTTATTTGGCATAATAAAAAAAAATTACGCGATGAACAACAACTACTCAGGAATATTAATAGATCACCAATATTTGCACGGCGAACACAAGTCCTGACAAATTCTATCAGAGCTATAACACCACTACACTATTACACCTAAATTGTGCTACGTAAACCAGGTAAGGTAACCGGATCACGCATAATTATTATACGTACCCGGTAACAAAAAACGCAATTTTAACAAAATATATTTTTAAAAGTATTTAAAATCGTGTACCTAACGCATTATTTTCGACGTAATAACGTAAAAACATGCAATACTTACATATAAGTCATGAATGAAAGAACGTCAAAACCAAAAAGAAGCTAGGATATTCGAAAAAAATAGAATTCAATTAAATTTAATAACGATTATGAAACTTTTAGACTTTTATATAATAAACATCAATATAATTATAGATCAAAGGAATTAATGTGATTGGCGGAAAATCATAGAGTTTAGTTTCAAAAGTAAAATTAAAAAGAGTTTTCCTACTAGAGTTATCTATAGAACATTTATGATAAAGATAAACTATTAATAAATTGGTTCCGTCTGTGAAAACGATAACATACTAATTGTGTCCGACTATAAAAGCGTCGACACACTAGTTAGGTCTAAATATAAGAAATTGTAACTTATAAGTATTGATAATATGCGATATTGTTAAAAGCTTTTTTGATTTATTAATTCATACATAAAAATACATTACCTGTTTCCACTCAATATCAGTATAATTGCAGATGTTAAACGTTATACTAATAACATTTCAATCCTGTTGTACAGTTGTAAGTATACCTACCTACATTCTGTTTGAAATCGAAAATTTGTACGTAATGTTTAGTTACCGACGGATTTAAATATTCATTTCACAAGACACTATCAAACGATGTTGAACGATGGCGCTGAGTACAAAGATCTTGTAAGTCTCTTTTCAAATGTAAAAATAAAATATTGATTGAAGAGTCATTATTACATAATCACGCTCGTAACGAGGGAAGTATACTACACAGACAAGTGAATAGTAATAGTCTTAAAAACGGATTGGAAGTTTTTTGCGAAAGGCCATACATTGTGAATTAAAAAATAATGTTCAAAATTAAACTCATAAGGTTTGTATTCTAATTTTAAAAAAGCTATACAGCCAAACATTCCAAAAAGACATTTTACATTAAATGTTATGTATAATAATGTTATGTTCATAATGTAGGTAAGACGGTAAGTATTAAAAGATTTAAAATAACAATGAATCGAGAAGAAGATTTTTTATTACATAATGGCAAAGCTAGTTATATTATAATTTTCTCTACGGTTGAAAAATTAACGAACAATTGTTGGGTAAAATTAATAGATTTGACTCTGCAAAAGCACTTTCATTTAAATTTTTACCAACCGTGTGAATATTTTAAATATTTTTTAACATTTTATACCATAGACTAGTGTACTAACATTCAATAAACTATAGTTATTATTTACTATAATTTATTGGAAACTTAAGAGGACATCACACCTGCATGTGTTGTCTCCGTATTACACACGTACGGCATAGACAAAGCATTTAAGCAGTCTGAGTAGAATTCACTCAATTTTGATTCTATAGTAAAAATACTTACCTATTGTAAAATTGAATTTTTAAAATATTTCTTAGTCAAGTCGTTGCGTTTTTTTTCCATTTTACCCACCCAATATAACGTTCATTATATCGTCTAGAAAAAGCAAAAATTTCAACATTTTTTAAATTTTTTAACTTTTCAAAATATAATTTTTCTTAAAAAAACTCAACGACTCGCATTCCCAAAATATTGTCTTCTTTTAATTTTCGTATGGGTGTTTATTTAACAATATTTATTCTAACACCAAAATTGAGCGAGTTCTACTTAGGCTGCGTAAACGTGTTTTGTTTTGTCGTATATGTGTGCAAGACGGAGACAAGACAGACGGTTGTGACGTCCTCTTCAAAAAAAAACATTTTTAATCATACCAGTGATCTAATATTCAGATCACTGACAGTCCTAAGTCTGTAAAAATGAGAAGGAAAATGTTTTTTTTACGTGGTCAAGGTGCATGGTTTGCAATTTATGGTAAGTGTATTTTTATGTAACTAGCCTCTGAGAACATTTGCAGTTGGTTAACCGATATAGTATGTGTATTGTTTGTATATTATATTAGAACACTAACGTTTTATTAAAATTATTTTCAATTTTATAACCCGAAAATCCGCTCTTTTGTTTAGGAATAGTTTTTGGAACTGTTCCAAGTTTTACTAAGAATAATAAATTACGTATAAGCACTCAATTGAGTCGTTTATCAAACACCAAATTTCGCCTATATTTCGATTATAAGACCTAATATTTATACGTAATACATTCAAATCGTTCGTCATTACTCTCAATATCTATCAAATACTCATATATATATATAAATACGTATACATTTATTTACTATATTTCCGTCATTGTTTGCTATATAAGTGTCTATGAAGTCTGAGTTTATTTCAATAATTTATGATATTTAAGTAGTAAAAATATTAAACCCAAAATTAATTAAATTAATCTCACTAGTTAAAATATTATACATTTAATCACAATCGTAAACAAAATTAAAATATATTGCACCGTTAAAATCACGAGATCGTCAGTCGTCGAAAGCGTATACCGAACATAAATAATTGCAGGTCTTCATATAAAATAAGCTTTATCACAGTAAAATCAAGTAAATTGTTACAACTGTATCTTAGGTGCCTACATTAATTCAACATAATTAATATTTAATTGTAGTTGTGTCGTCAAATATATTATATATTATAATAATGTTATAATATATAATACATGTCGAAGAGTTTAAATGCCAATAATATTGAATTTAAATAATTTAGATTATAATAGTATATAAATAATGAATAATTAATGTAGACTACCTATATTCTATTTCATGTTACAAATATTTAAAGATATGTTACAACCTAACAGACATAACTAGAGACCGGATTTTATGATTTTACATAATATCTTAACTGAGAGTAGCAGCACCGATTGGATAAGTTTTCTCGACGATTCATTTACCTATGAACTGATATACAAAATTTTTTAGCACATAAAAAAGATTATTTTAAGGTTAGAGAAAATGTTGTATAAAAAACATATTTTAGGAATATATTGCCATATTGAGTTCAAATTTGAATATTTTAAAAAAATCTAATAGATACTAAACATTTTTTTATTTTTATTATTTAAAACTTGTTATTATTATTATTTTTTGAATTCATAGGGCTGAAATATTTAAGTTTGAGTTTGAATACATAATATTATTCTGTTAATGAACTATATGCAATTATTTTTTATTTTAGTATTTTTATTTTTTGAATTCCTAAGTTTGTGTTACAACAGTTAAATATAGGTACACCAGTATGGCAGTATAGTAGCGTTAGCGTGCTACAAAAAAACAGTGGCGTCCCGACCACTGAGCATTCGTAACAATTACATATCGAATGTGGTAGGTACAATATAATATTATACAATGAATATTCCAACCAGAATTTTTTCTGTATATAGGTACAATACAATGTGCATTACACGACATAAGTGTGTGTGTATCGGCGAGGGTTATTGCAATACAATGTTATAATTAGGGCTCGGATGTTTATGAAATTGCACATTTTTTTCTATTTATCCAATTTAATGCTAACCCGGATACAAATTTAATTCATGTTCTACTAAATCAAATACCTAATACTATTTTTAATTTGTACATTTTTTCGTATAATTAATGGTTTTGTATTTTAATGGCCTTCTGGTCCAAGGGTTCATAACTTATGCAGACAATGTATATTATATTATATTATTAATAATAATGATATATTTCGTGTTGCTGGTAATGATTTATAACCATACCCATGTCATAGTAAAAATATTTATTCAACAACTGTAGATTAACTAAATATATAATTAATAGGTGCGAGCCTGGTACATCTCAACATATTATATTGATATAAAAAATAACAATAAAATCTAGGTAATAACCCAAAAATATTTATTTTCAGACTGGACAGCTAGACCTGTACTAAATAATAGTGTAAAACTCACTGTATATAAACAAAATTAAATAATGTGAAAACATAATATGAATAAGGCGTTAAAGTAAATAATAAATAATTCAATAATAATAATATTTACCTACCGTCTCCATCTTGCAAATGTGTAACATACCGTAGTGACATTTTACGTTCAGTAGATCACGTTTATCTCCGTTAGTTTACTAATTATAGTTGATTAACCTTTTATAAAATGTAAAGGCAAAATTATTATCTAGACAATGACATAGTCTGTTTATTATATTTAAATTTTAAAACGAGTTATGAGTATTTTAAGATGTACGAAAAATTTACAATTTTAAAATACTGCGATTACTTAGGCAAAAAATGTTTTAATAATAATTCAACAACTCTAGACTAATCAAATAAATAATTAATAGTGGCGAGTCCAGTATATCTCAACATATCATATACAAATAATCAATAACAATGAAATATAATAACTCAAAAATATTTATAGTGGAGCGCAGACTGGACAGCTAGTTATGTGCTCACTAATAGTGTAAAACGCACGGTATATAAACAAAATTAAATAATGCAAAAATATAATATCAATAAGGCGTTAAAAAAATAATAAATAACTCGATAATAATAATATATAGGTACTTAAGTTCCGACGATCGGATACGCACTTAAGGGGACGTTACAGTGACATTTGTTGTCTCCTTCTTACAAGTGTGCGTAACATACGTAGTAACATTTTACGCTCAGAAGATCACGTTTTCGTTAGTTGAAAAAATCATAGTGAATTGACCTCTTACAAAATTTAAAGGTAAGATTAATAATATCTAGACAATGACATAACTTTCATTAGGTATATTTACATTTTAAAGCGAGCTATGAGTATTTGAAGATGTACGAACAATTTACAAATTTAACATATTCATTACGCGCTTTAAAATTAAAATATAATAAACAACCCATGTCATTGTCTAGATCATCGTGTTACCTTTATATCATAAATATATTATGCGTTAATGGATCGTTAGGATTTGGTCTCACCATGGTGTTAAATTTAAATTCGATGATATACTCGTAATGTCATAGTATACGAAAAACGATTTTAAGCGGAGACTATTTTTCAGCTTAGTATAATATATTATATTATATTTATATTGTTATTATTAATACGGTAGCCAATTGAGTTTAATTATCATTACAGTAGAACTCCGATTATCCGGACTAATTAATGTCAAGGGTGGTCCGGATAAGCAAATATCCCGATGATTGACATATGACATTTTAAAAGATATATAGTGACATTGTAACATGACAATTCACTCGTTATAACAATTCGTCGTCTCAGAATGAAAAGGTTCTAAATCAATTTTTTTGAAAAATGGTTTTTTTGCATAT
>NC_042493.1:109551282-109552570 GCF_005508785.2 Acyrthosiphon pisum
GACGATTAGACAACAACTGACCTTGGCGCAATTATCTGTGTTTTGTTGGAAGTTTTTTTACGATAATTCCAACAAAACACAGATAATGTTCTTACCGTCAAATTTCATAATAGGTCGATTTGCTTTATTTTTTAAGCTAACGGCATAAAACTTGAATTTCTGAGCGTAAATTTGGTATGTTACGCTTTTGTCAGACGGAGAAAACACATGCGGGTGTGGCGTCCTCTTAAAAGACGACCTATTTTTTTCGTCCGTTTGATTGGCGTTCGGATAATCGGAGTTCTGCTATATTTGTTTATTATCATATTTATATATAATAATATATTTAGAAAGTTTCAAGTACTCACGAATATAAAATTATACAATTATAACAAAATAAGTAAAGTCGTTATTTATGGATGTTTAATACTTAATTTCGTACAAATTCGAACTTAAAATAACTATTTAAAAAAATCTGTGTTATAATATATTTTTTAGATTTTTTGGATACCAGAATTAACTACTTACGTGAAACCATGTTTTACATTTTTAATCCTTATTTTATAAATATTTAACCACCTAATAATTTGTAAATAATTTCCAATTTGATACATTTCGTCAACATTTGAACTTTAAATGCTTATTTAAAAAAAAAAAAAAAAAACGTAGGTACTTACATATTTTTAATATTTTTCAACTGCTGTTAATAATAAACTATAATAAAAGTCTATCAATACTCAAAAAAAATAATACACGCGTTCAAATGATTTGTAAGATTGTTTTCAGACATTTTCCATTTAATTTTTCCAGGCTTAGGATCAACAGGCATAATGAAAAATATTTTTAATTATTGTTAATTTAATTTATATTAGATCATCTCGTTTATACTGTTCATATTCTATATGAAAAATGTTTTCTTTTTGTTAGTTAAATTTAAAAATGTAAATTAATTTTGCCATGTAATTTTATAAATTTAAATGGCATTGTCTCTTTGACGTTACTTTTACTAATTTATTGCAATGGTATTTTGTGACTATTTCAATTAAATATTCCAAACAATTTATAAATATATTACATAATTCTTTCCAATATTTATCTAAAAAAATGAATTTACCTACTATGTCTTTTCGCTTAATATTACTATTTACTAATGTTTTTCTTTATTTAATTACATTTTAAGTCAGATTCTGATTGAATTTGTAATATCGTTTCGATAAATACTTACGAGTTTGGATGTGGCGAGTAAAATAGGCTATTGTAAGGACGATAAAAATTGTCTACGCAATGCGTTGTCAGTGTATCGTTACAA
>NC_042493.1:109552620-109554631 GCF_005508785.2 Acyrthosiphon pisum
TACAACGCAAATGATAAAACATTATAATATTATACTATATTAACGTAATAACATATGGTAGTATAATATAACACAAATGCATAAAAATGCAGTCAAAGTGAATCAGTAATCACAAATAATTGCGTGAAGTTAAAATATTGCAACATTTGTTATAAGCGTGAATCTGAGTAAAAATAATATAATAATAAACCTAACAGATAGTTGCTGGCTGAAAATAAATAAACGTTCAAACGAGATAACCACGGATACCCAGCTGATCGGTAAATCGACGCTGAATAATAAACAAATTTAATTAGGTATTCAGTTTAGCTAAAATAACAGTGTGCACTATATTTAACAATTTTTCTTTTTAGAATTACACGTCGCTTTATATTATATTATATCCTAAATAAACTACAACCGAAAGCGATCACGTTATAATGGAGTTGATGACCATATATCAGAAAAATATCGAATATCCAGGAAGTAGGTAAGAATAATAACTCTCTATCTTTTTCCATACACAAAATATTTGAAAAATGTTTAAAACAACGTTTTATTGGTTTTTTGAATATACATAACTTTTTTTCTTAAAACCAAGTTAGATTTCGGAAAAATAAATCAACAAAATATGCACTGTTATTAGCTTCGAATTGAATTCATTCTAGTAGGACAATGACAATAATAAGGCAGGATGTAGGTAGGTAATTGGTTTGTAATATTCAGATTTAAAAAATGCTTAGGATAAGAAAAAAACTTATAAACATAATTTATAACAATATGCTTAGTACCTATACCTTATTAGTTATTAAACAACTTATATAATAAAACATTATAACATGTTAACGTAATAACATAGTATAATATAACACAAATTCATAAAAATTGAGTCTAAAGTGAATCAGTAATCACAGATAATTATTATATATAGTAATAGGTTAAAATATTACGATATTTGTTATAAGCGTGAATCTGCTTAAAAATAATATAATAATAAGCTTAACTGACAGTAAGTTGCTGGCTGAAAATAAATAAACATTCAAACGCCATAATTATTATAATTATTTAGTTTAGCTAAAAAACAATATGTATTATATTTTATATCTGTATATCCGCAGTGATTGTGTCCCACTAACAAAATATTGGTAAAAAAACAATTTTTTTTTTGGAATTTCAAGTCGCTTTATAATTTATAATAATATAGTATTCTCCAAAATGGACTACAAGCGAAAGCGATCACATTATAATATATATGGTATTGATGATGGGACCATTATATTAGAAAACTGTCAAATATCTATGAAATCGTAGGTATAAGAATAAAATAATACCTAATGAAATTATTAAATTCAGTAATAGTGCTCAATTATCATTGTACTAAGTATAGACCTATCTCTCTCTGTCTCTTGCCATACCTATCCAAAATAATTTTAATATAAACAACTTTTTTTTCTAAAAACCAAATCAACGAAAGACCCACTGTTATTAGCTTCAAATTGTATTAATTCTAGTAGATATTGACAATGACAATAATAAGGTAGGTAATTTGGTTTATATTCAGATTTAAAAAATGATTTTCATTAAAAAATATTAATTTGGTATTCTTAATATTGCTCTGTGCATATTTCATATTATTTTTCAAATAGATTGCAAGTAGTTAAAATTGAAAAAGTGTAAACTTGTGAAACTCGAGGAACAGTCATCTTGTTATTTCTTATTTTCATAAAATATTGTCTTATTACTCTTAATATTTCAGGAGATATTATTTGTTTAGTTGACAATACATTATAGTTTCAATTAAACATCAAAGAAATTGTTGAATATTGTATTACTTAGTGAATCAATGTACCTATTAATAATGTATAAGCTTGGTTACATAAACATTTTTCTAGAACTGAATATTAAAAACTAAATATGTGTTTTTTAGTAGAAAATTCGAATAAAAATATCACCGTAGATACATAATTTTAGATGCTTGAATGATTTATAAATTTTATAATGTTTTTAATTAAAAAAAATATATATATTTTTT
>NC_042493.1:109556860-109557717 GCF_005508785.2 Acyrthosiphon pisum
AAATATGATAAAATAAAATACAGAAAAATATTAAAATTTTATATTTTATAAACTAAATTGAAATTTAGCACGGGCCAGTGAAAAATGGTACAGGGACCCGATCTGATTTATATAATACTAGGCGTAAAATTAAATCAATCATCATAGACACACATTTGTTCAACAGGGTCAAATTAATATTATGGTGCTAAATTATTTAAATATAATTGACTAGATTTTAGAACATTTAAATCGTTTAAACATTTTTTATTTTCTTAGGATGTTATTTATTTGTAAAATTTAATTGGATCAAAAAATGAATGATTTTAATGATTTTATTATGAACCTAAATTTATATTTTTATATTTACGATAATTTAATATTTATAATTCATTAATATATTGTTATTATTGTTTTTGATACCTAGACGGCAATATTAGTGCTGAACATATATTTTTTTAAATTCATCACAACCAAGTATTATAACAACCAAGATTCGTATTCCATTGAGCAGGGGGAAAGGTGAGTACCATAAATAAAAGTTAATTTATGTAATTAATATTTAAATCAACGGAAACACAAAAACTTTTTACATTTTTAACTTTACTTTAACTTTATGCGGTGGTAGAGTTTCCCCCCCCCCCCCCCCCCGACGGGACCCACCTTGCCGTGGTGGGGGGCTCACGGGCCAATCACTGGTCCGTGCTAAGAGGTTCCACCCTAGAGCCAGTCATGACCTTAATTGGTTGGGGCTGGCAGGCCCGGTCCACCTGCATACACTTGCAAACGGATCCCTGCCAGCAGGTAAAATGGACGGAAGGAAAACCGCAAACCACAATATGAATAGCAAATGTAAAATAATGGTACTACTCCAGGGG
>NC_042493.1:109557767-109558996 GCF_005508785.2 Acyrthosiphon pisum
TAGATGCATAGCTGCGTAATAGATTTAAATTTATGGGTGGGGGGCATTTTTAACAACAAAAATAATTATAATCAAATTAAACCATCTATTGCTATTATACGTCATAGTATATCAAGTATATCTATGTTAAAAAAACAATTAGGTTGGTTACTAACTAAAAATTATTAATAATTATAAAATATTTGTAACTACATTATAAAATAAAGTAAAATAAGTGTAAATAATATAAAAAAATGAATAGTTCTTGAAAATGATACGGTCCGTCGATTCCCGACGTCCCGTGATCGTAAATAATTGCACGCGTATCTATATTATATGTACAATTTCGTTTATTTATTGAGATGTATTATATTATATATTTAATGGACGGGATTTAATTTCCGGGCCGAGCGACTGGCTTAAAGAAGCGAGCCGCAACGGCCGGTATCGGACCTGTAGAGGTGCGACGTAATTTACAAATGTCAGGGATTTATAACTTCATCTAAGAGTATAATATATAATATATAACATAAAAAAATAGGTGGTTAGATTAGGTTAGGTTAGGCTAACCATCTCTGCTCATTCGTGTTTTGGCTTTGGATGAAGAAACAATCACAAAATCCAGATATATCTTCTGTCCAGGAATCAAAAGTCACTCTCCTGCTAAACATAAAAATCTATTAAGGTAATATATTCAATAATAATATTAAATTAAGAGGATTCAGTGCATTGTTTGTTTTCTCTCTTCACACACAACATAGTTAATTTGTGTACAGCAGAACCAATCTTATGTTGTTAGCTTTAATTTTAGAATGAATTTATCTATTATCAAACTTAAATTAAAGAACAATATTTGTGTTTGTAGGTTGGCTTATTTATTTGCAATATTTAAATGTGTCTGCGATACATAAGTATTTATATATTGTAATAATTTACATACTCATAACTTGCATACAAAAAGACAACATACATGCACAGATAATGATTTTAACAAGTTTGATGAAAAGTTTAGATTGGTTTAAGTTTGGTCAATTCACTTTAATATTAAAGCCGACAACACACATTTTTTCAGCTGAATGTGAAATTGCTATTGCATGTGGGTCAGTCAGATAGAGAAAATAAATAGTGCAAAAAACATACTCTTAAGAATTAAATAAAATAATATTAATACCCTTAAGTGACAAGCAGCTTCAGGAGAATAATTTATCAGATCTTGATAATTCTGATATAAAGACACATGAGATAATTCT
>NC_042493.1:109561525-109562923 GCF_005508785.2 Acyrthosiphon pisum
ATCACAGATAATTATGATACTATAGTAATAGTTAAAATATTGCAACATTTGTTATAAGCGTGAATCTTCGTAAAAATAATATAATAATAAACCTAACAGATAGTTGCTGGCTGAAAATAAATAAACGTTCAAACGAGATAACCACGGATACCCAGCCGGTCGGTATATCGACGCTGAATAATAAACAAATTTAATTAGGTACCATTCAGTTTAGTTAAAATAACAGTGTGCACTATATTTAACAATTTTTCTTTTTAGAATTAGATACACGTCGCTTTATATTATATTATATCCTAAATAAACTACAACCGAAAGCGATCACGTTATAATGGAGTTGATGACCATATATCAGAAAAATATCGAATATCCAGGAAGTAGGTAAGAATAATAACGAAATTATTAAATCCAGTGATATAATACAATATTATGTACGAATTATAGACCTATATAACTCTCTATCTCTTTCCATACACAAAATATTTGAAAAATGTTTAAAACAACGTTTTATTGGTTTTTTGAATATACATAACTTTTTTTCTAAAAACCAAGTTAGATTTCGGAAAAATAAATCAACAAAATATGCACTGTTATTAGCTTCGAATTTTATTAATAGTAGGACAATGACAATAATAAGGCAGGTTGTAGGTAATTGGTTTGTAATATTCAGATTTAAAAAATGCTTATGATAAGAAAAAAACTTAAAAATAATTTATAACAATATGCTTAGTATACCCTAAATTATTAAACAACGTATATAATAAAACATTATAATATACCTATATGTTAACGTAATAACATAGTATAATGTAACACAAATGCATACAAATTTAGTCAAAGTGAATCAGTAATCACAGATAATTATGATATAATAATAGTTAAAATATTGCGATATTTGTTATAAGCGTGAATCTGCTTAAAAATAATATAATAATAAACCTAACTGATAGTTGCTGGCTGAAAATAAATAAACATTCAAACGCCATAACCACGGTTACTACTACACAGGTCCGTCGTACCTATATCGACGTTGAATAATAAACAAATATTATAATTATTTAGTTTAGCTAAAAAAACAATATGTATTATATTTTATATCTGTGTCACACTAATAAATTATTGGTAAAAAAACAATTTTTTTTTGGAATTTCACGTCGCTTTATAATTTATAATAATATAGTATTCTCCAAAATGGACTACAAGCGAAAGCGATCACATTATAATATATATGGTATTGATGATGGCACCATATATTATAAAACTGTCAAATATCTATGAAGTCGTAGGTAAGAATAATACCTAATGAAATTATTAAATTCAGCAATAGTGCTCAATGATCATTGTACTAATTATAGACCTATCTCTCTCTGTCTCTTGCCATACCCATTCAAAATAATTTTA
>NC_042493.1:109564884-109567377 GCF_005508785.2 Acyrthosiphon pisum
AAATTTAAAATTCCCAGTAATTTTTAAAGCGTCGGGAAAAAAAAAAATGATGAACATGATAGATCATTTTTTTAGATAATTATTTTTCATCTTTATCTTATCTAGATAAATAGGTACGAGATATCTAAACGTTCATCTTAGATACTTTTTTACTAATCTAAATAAATTCATCCAGATACATTTTTTATTGATAAAAATCGCGAAATTGTACAAACGCATCTTTAAATATATTTTATACAGATTCTCAAACCAAGTTTATGGCTTATAAATGATGTAATTTTTTTTATTCAAATCATTATTATTATTATGTTCCTAGTGCCCAACTAAAATATACCTAAATTTAAAACCCATTAAAAAAAAAATTGTATTTTTTTTATCTAGATAAATATGAGTTAAGTTACTTTTATATCTATCTAGATACATTTGAGTTTCATTATCTTTATCTTTATCTAGATAAAAAAATACTTATCTAGATATCTAATCCGAACACTGATTATAATTTTCATATAAGTGCACTTGTACACAAAATATATTTAGTGGGTATAAGTTAATAAAAAATACGATTGAAATTGTCAGTATACTTCTGCTTAAAAATTAATACAAACTACTGTTTAATTAAATAAATGAAAAATTAATAGGATATGGAATAAAGTAAATTAATAAAATAAGCTAAAAATAAAAAAAATTCATCAACTATTCATAAAAAATGCAACTTTTATGTTTCCAATTATATAGAAATATGCATTTGATAGTCATTTTTACCAAAGAATACGAAAATATGCAAAAAAAATAAAATAAAATATATTAGATAGGTATATCGTTAATGTTAATAAAAAATTCGATTGAAATTTTCAGTATACTTCTGCTTACAAATGAATACAAACTGAAATGAAATGAGAAATTAAGACAAAAATGCATGAGGTCGGATTTAAATTTTAAAAAATAACCGTTAAATCTTTATTTAAACAACTAACAAAAGTTAGTTAAAAGTTTTAAGTACCTACGAGTATATTATTATATTTCATACCAACAATTATATTTTTAAATGCAACTTTGTCTGGAAAAAATTATATAAAAAATTACTATCTGTCGAATGTCGCAACACCCGTTTACACTAAATAGACTTATGGTGCCGAAAACAGAAACCCTTTGATATTTACCGTTTTTGAGCGGACACAGATTTTGCGTAAAAATTCCCGTTTTTCCTTAATTTTTCTTTTGTTTTTCACAGCACTTTTGAAAACTACTGGGAAATTTTTACTTTTGACCCCCCAAAGTACCAACTAGATTCACTTTCCTATCAGAAAAGATACTGTTGAAGAAAATCCAAGATTTTTTACTGTCCTAAAAGGTGATGACAGACACAAAAAAAAATTAAAAAAAAAATTAAAAAAAAACACACATCATTGTAAAATCAATACATTCATCGTTTCACTCAGAATCTAAAATTTTTTATTTATTTTATGTTCAAATATTGTGCCAAAATAAATTGTCCGTATAATATATTTTCAATTTTGAACAATATAATATTATTTTGTTGTCATGGAGATTTTCGTTTGGATGTTTATTCATACGTCCGATTACAAGTCTTGAATAAGTTTATATTTCGCAACCAACCGTTTCCCGAATTATAGTTATTTTCTCTAACATAAATATACATAATAATCAATTTATGAGACAATTAGTATATCTTATAGTAGGAGGACCATCACCAGAGCCTGCTGTGCCTTTTCGTGTGACATCGAATACGGACACACTCGGGGAAACCTCGTTGATTGACGCTCTGGACCTGGCCGTCGATCGCAGGATCACCGGCGCGGCTCTCCTGCAGCAGATACCGATTCGGCGGAGCGAACGTTTCCGGTCGTCTTCCGAACTGCGAATCCGGTCACCGGTGTACGGCAGCGTGAAGAAAGTCCCCCCGGTATCCGTGGAATTCCCGGAATACTCGGCAGCACGGTCAGCTGTTGGTCCGCGGAGGAGGTCTGCCTGGAAGAGGTCTAAACGGTTCGTTTGGAAGTCGTTGGTGAACGTGGCACGCAGAGTTTGTTTCTGTCAAGCCTTCGTAGACCTAGAATAATGTTCACCAAGTTTTCGACCTCCCCACTACCAAACCTGGGTTGCTAATAACGATGAGAAAGCGTTCGTAGAACCAGCCGACACCTCGGTCGAGGGCAGCAGTCAAGGCGAAGCGATGCGGGGTCGAGGTATAAGGTACGTGAAAGTGCACTTTTAGGGTGTCGGCAGTAAGTCACCGACACACGTTCTCCGGCCACCGGCGGCAGGGCCACGGGATCGCGGACGTCCGGAGACCCTCTGGAGATGTGGCGGGCCACGGCTGCGTCGGTCCGAGAGCGACGACGACGCGACAACGACACTAGATAGCTGTACCGGAGGTACCATTGGCGGTATGACTGGTGCAGCGTTGCACTGCGAAGACGACTCGTGACTTTGACGACGGAAATCGTAGAGCACACGTCGGGCGAGTGACGG
>NC_042493.1:109567477-109577423 GCF_005508785.2 Acyrthosiphon pisum
CCGCGATTTAAATACATGCTTCAAATATTCGAACATGCTCGAATATGCTTCTGTATCTACGTGGATTTTCGTTGATGTCACCAGATCAATTGGTGACTATTATATGATCATCACTTTTTGTCTTTTTGTATCAGATTAAATAGCTTACTAAATCGTTAGAGTATTTTATAATCGATTTTGTGTGAATTTTAATGTTGAGTCCAATTTATATTTGAGATGTAAGAAGGTATAACCCAAAAATACATAAGCCAAAATTATTTTTATCCCCCATGCTCTATATAGTCGTTATCAAACTTATCCCACAATGTTGCAGACGTTTCTCTATTAATTATATAATATTATTAATATTACCACATCGTATACTCAAAGAACACATAAAGGAGGTTTTTTTAATTAGGTACTTACGTACAACTTACGTATATGAATAATAACCATCCAAATGATGTTACACCATAAAAAATACTTATCGAAAGTTCATAAGTCACTGGATAGTACCTACACATCTGAAATAATAATATATATAAGGCACTGGGGTTATCAGCCGAAAACATTAATTTCTACAATTTGATAGCCTGCTTCGACGATATCTGTTTTTCAATGCTACATTTTTATCGTATCAGACCAAGTGTGCGATGAGACTATTCTAAACAATTTTATGCAGTTCACCCGACCACGACACCGATATGGGAATTCGATAATATTATTATCAGTGTATTCGCGCAACAGCGAGCTGTAACCGTAGAAAACAGAAAACAATTTTTATTTTATTTAATTTACGGATTAACAGGTTAAAAGACGATATGAATGTACTGTATTATAATATGACATATTTATATGGCTTGGTGAAAAAAGGGCCAATGTCACATTGACAAAATTGAGATTATTTGACCAATGTCAATATGTCATTAATATTTGCTAATGTACTTGAATTACTGTACTTAAAGTCTCTGGGCTATTTCTCTTATGCTGTAATACCAAATTAGATTTCACATTGGCCTTTTTGACAATAATTGATAAAATAATAATCAATATAATATTATGGGCCTATGTTGACATTGGCCACATATTATCTATTGCCACGACATAGGCCATTTCGAAATCAATTAATGGAATTTATAAATGTAGAAGTTACTAACATTATGCTCAATTGAATATTATTATTAGGTTTTCATAAAAAAAAGTTCTTTAATTAATAAAAATTGTTTATTTTAAATTTTATATTCGGCCAACGTCAAATCAAAGTCATTTTATTATTTTTTTTTGGGGGGGCCAGTATCAAAATCTTAAAACAAAATGACCGTCATACAATGAAATAAAAACAAATGTTATTAAGTAATATAATTTTTAGAGTATCGACATAAAATTTAAGATTTTTATGGAAATTTTGAAAATTGGCCAATTTAATATTTTTAATCCCTGAACATTATCAAAATATGACATTGGCCCTTCTTGCACCAGGCCACAGAATTATACTGTATGGCAGGGGTGGCCAAACGGTCGATCGTTTTATAAGCGACTTGAAACTATGTAAAAAAATATTTTCAAAAAAATTATAAAATTTAAAATATAAAATGTTTTGAAATAATGAGTGTTCAATGATTAAAGAATCACCCGGTATATGTTTATATTATAGTCCTAGTAACAAACAAGGCAGAGTAGTATTCAAATATATATTATAATATGATATTATAGAAGTATGTAAGCGTTTATAAAACGCGTATCGTCCAAAACTTGTAGACCACACATACCGTAATAATAGGAGTAAGTACGGTCAAGTGATGTTTATAGTGTAGGTATAATAATAGATGTATATAGAATCGACACGAAGGCCTGAAACAGAAAATACTGACACAATGTTACAATATATTCGGCGGCAAAATGGATGGAACCGTGAGTATTTATTTTGTATTGTGTATTATTTCTATAAATAATGAAGAAAACTATGTCTTGTCACTTAGGTACATAATGAGATCGCTGTCCCACCGAGTGCAAAACAATAATTTATCGAATATCTTTCACGATAGTATACTGTTCGGAGAGAGCATTATTCTAACGATAAAAACGCTTCGTTGGGCATATAGAATGGGACCGACCGAATGATGCCAGCACGAGATAACAATAACGCGATATTATTGTGTAGGGCCTAAAAGTATATCGTGATATTGTAAAAAAACATATCATGCGAGTGGAAAGGTTAAATATTATCTTGTACACGTAAAGTGAACGACGACCTTCTTTTCACGAAATATATATAACAATTTATTATACGACATATTATAATATGGCGTATGCGCGTCCAGTTCGGCAGTCTATAGTTCGAAGAGTATAATGAATTCCTCGATACACAATATATAGGTAGGTACTCGAAACTGTTTCAAGTTCACCACACTCTTATGTTGAATAATTGTTCGTGTACCTACACAAATGTAAAATATAGGCATAATATGTGGACAATATTACAGTCAGTGTGTTGAGTGTAGACACACTATTTATGCGTCGTTCTACGAAAATCATCGAGAATACTGTTCATTTTTAAATTTTAAATATGATTTATTACTACGTATACTGCTACAAATTTTCTCACGGAAACCGAAATTTCCGAGACTTTAAGTAAAAAAAAAAACGTTCATTATGCGAATCGAAATAGAAATCGGTGGTAATTCAACACCCCTCGAGGTGGAACTGATAACATTGTGAACATAATATAATATTATAATACACTATTACCGCGGTGCGCACGGCTCCTTTTTGGTGCACAAATCAGACGATGACCTGCAAAAGAAATTCGTTTGGAGATATTTTACACAGAATGATTACGCGCAATATAGGCATAACTGAACACGACTATGTACAACAATTTTGCCATTACTCTGCACTGTGCAGCAGCGAATGGTAATTTTCACGATATTATAATACTCATAGTGTTATGTATTGCACGAAAAAATATTATGCTATAAACTATGATATTGTGTTAGGTGCATATCAGCTGTGAGTGTATTTATGTCGTTGCCATTTCGTGAAATCGATCTTTCCATGAAAATATGACCGTTACACGAAACGGAAACGGATATATTTTTATACTTCGTCGTGAAATTCGAAAATATTTCACAAAATTGTCACTTTTTCATAAAGCGTTCACACCAATCCGGTCGTGCACTTCATGTAGCTACTGATATTGTAATATTGTAATAATAATATTACAATATTTCATAGCAAAGTGTAGGTATACAATTATACTGAAACTGCTGACAATATCATGCATAAAAAACTTTGAATAAATTAAAACGGTTGTCGTCCGTGCAGGTCAATGGATTGCTTCCGTTCGTATGATTTCGTGACAAAGAGGGATAGATACATGTTGCCAAAATTCTATCAGATTACGGATACAGTACAACTTTTGGAGTCCAATATTTCATATCATACGGAGGCTCGATCAGCTGATCGAATGTCACTTCTATATTGTTCTGTGGTTGTACGTGACTTTTTCCAAGGGGTTGAGCTTGACGCCACCGCCACTACCTCGTGTGATAACGACATCTGTTTTGTTGTGAGCGCATCTATGACCGGTGCTATATAGATCAGGGATGGGGCGGCCCGCGTGCCATTTTTCACTGGCCCGTACTACATTTAAATTTAGTTTATGAAAACATAAAACGTTAAGATTTTTCTGTATTTTATTTTATTATATTTATAAAATTATTAAAACCGATATAATGTATATCGTAAAACGTAGATATTAATTCTTATCTAGTATTGAACTATTAAATGTAAATTATATATATTATAAATAGGGGTGAGTTAACATAAGGTTTTTTTTTTTTGCTTTGTATGTTCTGTAGATTTTTGAACATTAAAAATTTGCCCTCTAGTAGCATTGAGTATCCCTGATATAGATTATACATAAATGTATTATTGCCATATTTCATGTGCATTTTATTTAATGAAAAATAATCTTATATTATATACTATTGAATAAAATAAATATTACTAAACTGTTATTTAGGGCATTAGTTGGTCTATCAACCATGAAAATAATGACAAGGCTGGGCATTAACGAGTTAAAAAGTAAAAGTTTAGGAAAAAGTTAGGTTACATTTAACTGAGTTAAATAACGGGCAAGTAAGCAATAATAAGCAAAAACCAAAGTTAGAAATTCTCTTGTTTCAAGTTTCTACAGTCACTCGTTTTTTAATTACAACAAAATAAGAAAATCGTTAGGTACGTAAGAAATCGAGTGAATATCAAATGTTGTAAAAATATAAATTTCAAACGCCCATAAAAATTTAATTTGAGTTTCTTATAGACATTTTTTTTTTGGTAAAGGTAGATTATCCTATAAGGAATCTTGTAATACATTTTAAAATCTTAGATTTAAAAAGAAAAATTTTTATGAATTTATAACTCGAAATAATTTGCAAATTTTCGTGATTTTTCCATATTTTGTCATTTTTTGAACTTTAAAGGCTCAAAAAAAAAACTGTGACTAACGATTTTTTATATTTTTCATCTGCCTTTGAAACAATATACTAGGAGCCTTCTATTAAATTCTCAAGCTTTTTTATCCAACAAATAAAATTTTATTGATATTTTTAGAAAACAAACTAAAAAAAAAATGAAAAATAAAAATGTCCGTAAAGAGCTCAAAATACATCAAAATATTTTGAAAATGTTATGGTGTATAGAAGATGCTAAGATAAACATTCAGTCAAAATTTCATGTATCTACGGTAATTTTTTTTAAAAATACACCAAAAACCAAATTCAATTTTGTGAAAAATCGATTTTGCGTAAAAATTCCCGTTTTTCCTTAATTTTTCTTTTGTTATTCCCGGCGCTTTTGAAAACCACTGGGAAATTTTGACCTCCCCAATGCACCAACGATATTCACTTTCTGATCGAACAAGATACTGAAGTTGAAAATCGTAGCATTATTTCGACTACTTATCGTGTACACAGACACAAAAAAAATAAAAAAAAATAAAAAAATAAAAAAACACACATCATTGTAAAATCAATACATTCATCGTTCCACTCAGAATCTAAAAGGTAGGTATAATTATTAATTTTATATGAAGAAAGTAATTGATTTTTAACTTATTTAAGTTATTTTAATTTTCTATATTAATGTTATTCAGTAATTTATGATTTAGTTAATTTTAGTCCTAAACCATAGATTAAAAATATATTCAATATATTAATTTTATATAAAAAAAAATTATTAATCCGAAATATTAAATATAATTGATAATCAATAATTCATGATAATAAATGTGCATTAAACAAATTTTAATTTAGAACTATGGTAGAAAGTACAGTAAACGCCTCTACTTATTTAAGTGTTAGTGAAAAATATTATAGAGATATTTCTTACATAACACATTAAATAAATTACATAATAATTATCTATCTTGTACATAATAATATATATATAATATCTCCTTTATATCATGATCCGGAATTAAATATCTATAATCATTAATCAAGTAGGAAAACCATCATAGTATGACCATCTAGTAATGATTTTATGAAATATATCAAAAAACACAGTTTAAAAAAAATTTTAAAAAATTAATTTTTCAATATTTCAAGAAGGGTGAAAGTTTCAAGTTTGAAATATTTCATACTCATAACCTTACTCATTAGTCCTTAGTCACTATAGGTACTTAATTGTTATTAATATTATTACTTATTAATATTTTTTTTATGAATTCGTGGAATTACAGCTATAACTTGGCCCGTCGCTGCAAATACTGTAAACCCGTAGAAACGTAGTTAATCTAACTAAATAAATGAACAAGGTACAATACTACACTGTGCGACGTAGGTTAAATTTTATTTATAAATAACCCCCCCCTCCGATATTTCCGGGCGGTAATAAGCAAAAAAATTAGGTTACATTTAACTGAGTTCAATAACGGGCAAATAAGCAAAAACCAAAGTTAGAAATTCTCTTGTAAAAATATGTAGGTACTACGTGTCTACGTATACATTTTAATAGAGGACATATAAAGTCATAAATAAATAGTCCATCGACTATGTCACGTGTCGTTGACAATTATATTTCACAAATATGTTTTTATATTGCTTTCTGCGGAACTGTGAGCTGTTAACCAATTAATTATATTCTAATAATGAATTTTATTATTATAATACTTTACTATAGGCAGCAGTGAATTTTGGATCATTATACATACCTAAACAAATACATGAAAACTATTTAATTATTTAATTGGATTTCGTCATTTATTTAATTTTAAGTACAAGAAAGTGCCTACTTACAATAATTACATTTAATAGATAAATTATTTCTAATCAACTTGTTACTTTTAGAAGTTAAAAAAAAATAAAAGTAACTTTTAACTCGAAGCTTAACATACGTTTTTCTATGTCAACTTAACTCAATCAATTAAAAAAAAAAATAGTGAACTTTCACAGCATTGATAATCGAGCGCAATGGTATATATTTTGAAAAGATCAATTTAATTTCAATTGGAAAACTCCTAAAATATGTTCAGAACAGATTAAAATTGAAAACCACGAAAGTAATCATGTCCATACGTATTTTATTTTGAGATTTTTTTTTTTTTTTTAATATTATATACTTTAGTAGGTACCTACCTACCTACATATATTAATTGTAAAAACATATACCTAATTTTACCTGCAAGACCAATTCGAATTTAATATTTCACAAAAAAATGATGATTTGGCTGAACTATTTAAATAAACAAGAACTAACTAACTTGATTTTTTTTTTTTTAAGTATTATAACTTTCATTTTAATAGTACAGCTTTGTTACTAAACAAGCAATGATAGCATATATTAAACAATTTCAAAGGTATACCTAGAAGTGACGAACTTTACGAATCAGACGAAAATAATCACGATCAAGCATTAACAGTGTTAGAGCCTCCAAGTACTAATACTTAGAAATCTAGTATTTAAACAATACTCTAACAGGCTTCAATACATTGCAATTAATTAATAACAAAACTGAAGTCACAGATAAAAAACTTAAAATACAGCAAAATAAACTATTCAATAAAACAGAAAATAGTTCTCAACTGGAAGTAAATATTAATTAAACTAAGAAATTGGTACACATTATGTACTCTGTAGTCATTGTCTCCGTTAGGGCCCGTTTTACAATCATAGTTTAAACCTCGGTTACGCTTGAACCACTGATTTTACCGGCCGAATTCGGTGGTTTAACCGGAGTTTAACTATTGTAATACGGGCCCTTAGTCAAATGAAAAAATAGACTTTTGATATATTTATCATCTTAGGATATATCGCAATATATCCTATATAGTATAATATAATATATATTCATATAATAATAATAATAATTAATTTTTTAACACAACAGCAGAAATTTCAATGCACACGCATTTAATAGCATACTATTGACATCTCTGTGATCAATTTTGTTAATTACACGGAATTAATGCTAAGACCATTCATTTTTTAAGATTAAATTACATTTAAACAGCGTATGGATACTTAATTAAGTACAATATAATATAATAATTATTGATGGACAAAATTGAACATATATACACACACCGCGAATACGTACAAATATGCGATTTAAGGTTTCATTACACACACGATTTATACGAACAAGTGCGAAAGAGGATTCATTTCCCCCGCGCGCACCTACCACCTATAATACACGCTATTTTTTTTTCTTTTTCCGTTGTTGTATCGCCACGCGGGGGTGGACTGTTTGCACATTACTTACCCCGATACAACGTCGTTTATTGAAACAAAAAAAAACCAATAACGAATATTGTATAATGAGTTTCCAGACCACGTTATGCCACTTGTCAGCTCATCGCCAAACAAAAAAGGGTCGAAACCTATGGGCACTTAATGGTGCACACGCCCTGCCACAATGGTAAAATTAGGACAACACAACGCACTGCCCTGCAGCTGCTGACCAAAGGGTGTCGGTCGGCGGTATCAAAGGGATACTTTCGATATCTCCCTCTCGCCCTTTTGGCGGCAAGTCACTTTGTCGGCAAACCTTCGTCTTCGGAGTCCCTATAATAATAGAAAGCGACACATTTATATTATTATTAGTTAAATAAATGGCAATACCAAACCATAAAAAAAGAGTAGCTTTACTCTAAGTATACGTATTCGATGATGTGACCAAATAATGACGATACGTGTGTTTGTTCTTTTGAACTATGAGGATCGGGAAGGGTTTATAAAAAAAATCTGTAAGCGTGCATTTAAAACATTTTATACACAACGTTAAGCGACGTTTGAAATAGGTATATTATTTAGACTTATAATGAACCTATTAGATACTTACTTATTGATTATTTGTAGTTATAATTTATATGTAGGTAATTGAATAGCTTAGTTTAATTATTCTAATATATAAAAACATTATTTTTTGTTTTTTTAATAATTTGAAATTATGAATTTATAATTTTACAAACAAAGTACTTATTGTATGTAAAACCCAAATATCTGATTAAATGTATATATTGTAATTTTAAAAATTGTTTTATATAATTAATAAAATATAACTATATCGGTATTTAATAGGAAGGTATACACTTATTTAGCCTGAATTTGAATCATTGACCACCGCTCATAAGACGTTATAATATGTCCTATACACCTATGACATATCCATGTTTTTATTATCTTGGCGTGACTATCAATATAGTATATTATAATATAATCGTATCATATAAAAATGTAAGCTAACATGGCCTCAAATTCTTTATCAGTTCGGAACCGACAAAAACACTTAAGCTTCACTTATGAATGTCCTATCCAAATTTATAAGATCTATGATTAAGCTGCCTGCACATCAGTTCCTTCGTGTTTCGTATGTAGGTAACCGGTATAATTTTGGATTCTGAGCGCAGCGATGAATGTATTGGTTTATTACAATGATGTGTGTTTTTTTTTTTGGCGTCTGTGCACACGATAAGTAGTCAAAATAATGCATCGAATTTACACTCCGGTATCTTTTTCGATGGGAAATTGAATATTGTTGGTGCATAGGGGGGTTAACAAAATTGTCAAAAGCGCCGAGGAAAACAAAAAAGAATTTTTACGCAAAATCGATTTTGGTTTTTGGTGAAACTCTTAAACAAATGACTGTATATATATATGAAATGTTCACTAGTTGTTAATATTAGTATTTTATATTCTCGATAAAATGTTCAATAAAGATTTTGATTTGTTTGGAACTGTTTACGGACACTGTCAGTTTTCAATTTATTTTAGTTTTTTTTCCTATAATTGTCAATAAAATTGTAATAGTTGAATAAAAAATCTTTAAAATTTAATACAATCCTGATATATTGCTACAATATAGTAGTCAAAAAATATTAAAAGTACAAAGGCACTATTTTTTTTATAATCATTTAAAGTTCAAATATTGACAAAATACGTACAAATGACGAAATTGTGTAAATTCTTTTTAGTTAAAAATTCATAAAAGTGTTTCTTTTTAAATCTAAGGTTTTAAAATGTATTGCAAGATTCTTCATAAGTTTGTCTACATTCCTCTAAAAAAAAAAAAATGTCTGTAAGAAAGTCAAATTAAATTTTTATGAGCATTTGCGAAGTTTATATTTTTACAACATAGGATATTCACTCAATTTCTCTTTATAACAATTTTCTTATTTTGTTGTAATTCAAAAACGAAATACATGAAAATTTCACTGAATTTTTATATTTTCATTTTCTATACACCAATAAATTTTGAAAAAAACTTGACTCATTTTGAGCTGTTTATGGACTATTTCATATTTCAATTTTTTTAGTTTTTTTTCTACAAAATATGACAATAAAGTGTGAAAATTAAATATAAGGCTCCTGGCATATTCCTATAATAACAGTTAAAATATATTAAAATACATAGGCACAATATTTTATAATAAGCATTTAAAGTTCGATTTTTGACAAAATTTAT
>NC_042493.1:109577473-109581830 GCF_005508785.2 Acyrthosiphon pisum
GAAATTACATATTAAATAACTAAGAATAACGATTTTAGTTAGATTGTTGTCATTTTATAATATTAATTCAACTTATCGGCCACTGTATTAACAATAGGTAGGTAAGTAATAAGTAATCACAATATAAATATAAAATAAAATATTCACACTGACAAACCGTCACCGCTCAGAATCGTTTTTCGTATACAATATTACAATGATATTATATCATTAAATTAATATCGAATACCTTCTATTATACAGTGCTCACTTGTAACCTACTGTACAGCAGAGTGACATCCACTTACCCAACTTCTTATAAACTGAAATATATATAAATTATAATATCTATGTATTAATAACTTTATAATAATATTAAATGTTGGAATATTAGATTTTCTGCACTTTTAACGTTTTCACTATTTTATTATGAGGGTGTATTTTAAATGATTTATTTTAAAATATAATTTGAAATACTTTTGCAGGCACTATAATTAACGTGTGCTTAATAATAATAATATTTTTAATACGATTTTATTTTGGTACAATATATTTTATTATGAGTGTGTATTTTAAAATATAATTTGAAATACTTTTGCAGGCACTATAATTAACGTGTGTTTAATAATAATAATAATAATAATAATAATAATAATATTTTTAACACGATTTTATTTTGGTACAATATATTTTATTATGAGGGTGTTTTATATGTGATGTGCTGCAGGGCAGGTGTAAGCAGATTTGGTAAATTGAGCTCTATTTTATTATTTTTAGGTAAACTGAATCATGCAACGAAAAAAGTAATGGGTAAATTGAGTCCTTTATAAAAAAATGAGTAATAATAATAATAATAATAATAATAATAATAACTGAGTCCTTTGTAATATATTTACTCAAATAAATTAACTATGCTTATAATAATTAGTACCTATTGTATATATTAATAATAATTTAAAACAATTTATGATAGGTAATCAATGTCAACTTTTAAATGAATACAGAATAGTACAAAATATAATAATTCATAATAATTAATATTGTCAATAATAATAATAATAATAAAACATAATATTATAATAATTTCTCATAGGTAATCAATGTCATACATTTCAATAAAAAGCGCGTTAATCGTAAAGATTTGTAAAAAAAAACGTTTGGGACAATTTGAAAAGTACCGTCAACATAATATAGTATTAGTACACGTATTTGTATAATTGTATCACATAAAAGTTAAAACCATTAAGTTGGACGTTGTTGAAAACCAATTGTTATCAAAATAATAATACTATTGTCGTGGTCATTAAAAATTATTAGAAAGAATTCGTCCTTGTTCGTTTTAATTATTATTTTATTAATAACTCCATGCGTTTCTATTACAGTTTTTTGTAAATTAGGGAGGACAATTGATGGAATATTTCGTATTTTGTGTAGGTACTAACGTTTTCTCTTTGTAATATTCGGAATGTAAAAGTTTAGGTGGCTTATTTGAAATATCTTAGCTTTTCGCTTAAGACAATTGCTAATTTTTTGTCCGTTTAAAGTTTTTTCATCTGGTTTATTGTGTTTGTGGTCTTCAAATGTATAAATTATTAAACAGAAAAACTAATATTCATTAACCTTTCATGATCTATGTTTTGTATAATTACATCGTAATTTATATATACATAAATTATATTATATCATTTTTGATCCTTAAGTTATAAAACAGAATAACTAATAACTCGGTTTATAGTAATGACATTGAAAAAAAATCTGACGATAATGCACTAATAGTGTACTATGCTGTTCTTCTCTATAATGTGCTATGCAATTTTGATTGCTGAAAACGATGAATACTGCTTCTATATAATTTAAGTTGGTCCGCGCAAAACGTGTTTTGTGCCCGAAATGCAGTGATACGACATCCGGAGGGGGAGGGGGGTGCCAGTTATCAATAAAGTAACTTTATATATTATATGGATAAAGTAACAGTATAATAGCAATGCGTTTTCGTGAAAATCTCGTACAGAAAATTCAACACATAAGTGTGGTAGTGTTGATTGAGATGTGTATAATATGATATCATCTGTTTCATTATAACATTATACACACACTAACACATTATACTGGACCAGTATCGACTACCTTATCAGTGGCACTCTGATGTTTCGAAAGCCGCTGTAAGGTACAACTAGAGGTAAAAATCACCATCTAGTATCTACACATGCGTTATATAAATCGCAATGACAATATAATTATTGTTCTATGTAAATTATACGTATACATGATATCAGTTAGGTACGTTATTTGTTACTATAGGAGCGCTTTTTTACCCCTAATTGTACCTTACGGCGGCCTATTAGGATGGGGGAGTGGCAGCGTCGAAACATTCGAAAGACCGCTCCTCTACTACTCCCCAACCTTGTCGATACCAGTCCAGTTTATTAGTCCGTGATATTATACTATACATATAAACATACGCCATAATATTTTAAGACGTTATTTCAGCACGTATACACGCATGTAGGTACTGCAGGTTTCGAAAACGAAACAAGGCAAACCGACCCTAACCGCCACAAGAATTCGATTGTGAAATTCTCGGAGAACTATACGCGTTTTTTGTCGGTTTCATCGGGGCGGGTCGCAGTTATATAAAACTGACGTGAGAGGTAAGAATAGTTATAATATATTGTAGTCCCTGCACCCCGTCGCTGTGTTCGTATAATAATATAATATCGTATAAGGTGCAATAAACATGTCTCGGCGGTCGTCCTTAGGCTGACTACGGCCTACGGCATGGTCGGATCATATTTTCAAAAGAGCTTTATTATATTATCTTATATTTATATATAATATAATATATTATATTATGTGCAGAAACCTGCCGACGCCGACGACCTGCAGGTCGTAAATACGATTTCATATTACAAAGGGTAGGTACCTACCTAAATGCATTTTTCTGGCTATAAAAGTAATTACTTCAATTTCAAATTTTTCATAAATAATAAATCATTTAAGTCTAATATTACCTGGGCCGTCGTCGTATGGTTAAACCCGTCAAAAGACACTTTATAAAACCAATTTTCTGTTGGTGTATATAATATTTTTTAATAATTAATATTGGTTTCTGAGTGAAGCGTTAATATGTGTATTATTTATTTATTTTGTTTTTCATCAGTATAAAAACACGATAATTCTCATAAAATATTGATCCGATCTTCAAACCCATACCCTGTTTCTGGTACCACTTTGTGTTCGTATGGTACTTTGACACGTCTCATTTTAAATAGATGAAAATGTATATTTACTTTTCTATTTTTGTTTCCAATGAACATCATAGGTGTAACTAGAATCAACATTTTGGAAGTATAGTGTCTTTAATATGTTAAAGTTAATTAAAAAAAATTATTTTATTTGTTACATATACATTTTTGATAATTTTTCGCCTTTAATATTACACCTATATTTTATAGGTTATACTAGGTGAATATCGTCATTAGTTATACAAGTTTTTCCAGAACTTCGAAAAAGGTGGCGCTGACTTGCTTTCGGCTCAATTGTCGTATGAACTGCTGACTTGCGTCATGCGCGTATAATATGTCATGAATGGTCTGTATTATCGTTCAGTGAAATGTCAGCGCTGAACAGTCGCAGAGCCAATAAATTCATAAGTTCAACAAAAAATTAGAAACAATAGTAACACAAGTCAAATTTTTGGTTTAAATTATGTAGGCAGGTAGGTACCAAATGCATTGATTTTAAAAGGACGTCACTCTCGCATGCGTTGTATCCGTCTTACAAATGTTCAAATACAGATTGAGTAAAGTTGTCCCGCGCAAAACAGTTTCTGATATTATGTTGTACATTTGTAAGACGGATACAACGCATGCGCATAAACAACATTTACTCAAAAGTAAATTTTTTCCAATAGTTTTCAAACGCGCCGTGAAAAACAAAAGAAAAATTAAGGAAAAACGGGAATTTTTACGCAAAATCTGTTTTCGAGAAAATCGATTTTGGTTTTTGGTGTAACTTTAAAACAAATGACCGTAGATATATGAAATTTTGACTGAATGTTTATCTTAGCATTTTCTATACACCATAACATTTTCAAAATATTTTGATTTATTTTGAGCTCTTTACGGACATTTTCATTTTCCATTTTTTTTTAGTTTTTTTTCTAAAAATATCAATAAAATTTTATTTGTTGGATAAAAAGCTTGAAAATTTAATAGAAGGCTCCTAATATATTGTTTCAAAGGCGATTTCCTTATTTTGTTGTAATTCAAAAACAAATAACTGCAGATACATGAAATTTTTACTGAATGTTTATATTAGCATTTTCTATAAACCGTAAAATTTTGAAAATATTTTGACTCTTTTTGAGCTGTTTACG
>NC_042493.1:109582326-109593535 GCF_005508785.2 Acyrthosiphon pisum
TACCCAAAAAATCTAAAAAATAACATTTACACAGTTTATTTTTATAGTCATTTTAAGTACAAATTTGACGGAAATTACATATTAAAAACCTAGTATAACTATTTTAGTTATTTTGTTGTGATTGGATAATATTATTCATGGGTACTTGAAACTTCTAAAGTATACTATATATCTATGATAGTACAACGGTTTTTTGTTGATGTATAACGCGTTATAAGTACCTAATAGATATTATGATATGATTAATTTGGAATTTATTATAGGTACCTATTATAGGTCAATTTTTTTTTAATACCATAGATAAGTATTTATATGTCTAATACATAGACTGATATACCGTCTCCGCTCAGAATCGTTTTTCTTATACAGTGATATTATATCATTGAATTCAAATTAAATACTGTCCATTATACAGTGACCCACTTCTAATCTACTGTACAGCAGAGCGACATCCACTTACCCACCTTTTTTCCTATTCACATCTTTGGTAGAGCCCTAATACATTGTAAGTAATAATTATAATTTATTTAATTTGAATGAGCCATGAAGTACCTAAATAGGTACTAATAAATATGTCTATTTAAATAGGTACTTCATGGCTCATCGGCCGTTGCTCATACGTTTATAAACAATTTTTAAAATAATAAAAATTCTCAATTAAAAACTGAACAATGTTCAGAGAACATAATATTTACTACACCCAATTAAACATTTTTTCTTTAATAATTTCATGGTTTTGAGAGCATAATATTATTTAACATATTTTGATGCTTCTTATACACTGAACGATTTCATACCAGTCATTTTAACAAAAATATAGATTTAATTAATAGATTAAAAATTTATTAGAATAAGAATTAACAAATTATTTGATTTAATATTTTTTTTGTTTAGCTTAACTAATATTATTTCATCTTAGTATCAATAAGCATAATATTGTTGATCGACATTTTGTTAAAATAACTCGGAGTTTTGTGAATTTTATCAAAATGATTATCATTGAACTTAACTAAACTATACTCAGTTTAATAATATTAAATAATTAAAACAATAGAATATTTCTGATTTAAAAAAAGTTAGTATAATCAATTTAATAAACGATCAACTAATTTTATAATTGTATATTATTGGATTAAAAATGAAATTATTTGCATATTTATTTAAATTTATATTTCATAGATACCTAAATACATTAAAATACCTGTATAGTCTGTATATATTCTATTTACTCGGTAGTATGTATAAACACAATAATATACGTATAATCCAGAACCCACCAATATACAAACATACCATTTTTCTGTTATAGTGAAAAAATAACCAAGTATATAATTTATTGTAAAGAATATATTTATTAATAATTTACATAGTCAAATTTATTTATAAAATTAATAATTATAATAGGAATCTATATAAATATAATTAAAGACACATAAATTAAATAAATAAAAATTTGTAAGTAAATTGTTATATAACATTAGATAATGGGGGGAGGAGGGGCATTTTAATAATAAAAATAATTATATACAAATCAAACAGGGTTCCTATATATATATATATATCTATTAAAGATAGAAAAATTATAATATATAATAATACATTAATACATAAATATAACAAAATAAGTATATATGATTTTGAAAAACTGTTAGGATGGTATCTAAATAAACATTATTAGGTAATGTGTTATAGCATTATCATATACAAACAAACAACATTCAAATTATAAATTATAAAATATAATAATATTATGTAACTTACTACATAAAAACAAAAAAAATAAATAAATGTAAATAGGTACCTATGTAAACATCATTTTTGAAAATAACAATTTATAAATATTTTTTATTTTTTTATTTTTTTTTTTTAATTAAGGAAAAAGCCTCGGTAACGTGACCATTGGCTTGTTTTTACATGATAATTAAAACTTAAATTAAATTGTACAATTCGATATCTTTCAAAAATAAAATTATATTTTGGATGGATTTTTCGTCAGGGCCCAGTGCGTCGTGAAGGTGTTCAGGTATGTTGAATTTTTGTCGTGCCTCTTTTGTGTCTCTGCATTCGGTAATAATATGGTTGATTGTAGTTGTAATTCCACATGTAGGGCATATTTTTGGTGGCTCTTTTTTCATGAGGTGGCCATGTGTGTGATGCGTATAGCCTATTCTGAGGCGATTTAGTACGACTTCTTCTCTTATTTTGAGTGACATTGGATTATTCCATTTTTCGATAGTTCTTTTTGTCTCATTTAATTTATTATTCATTTTTAGCCATTCTTTTTGCCAGTTATTTTTGATTTAAATATTTTTTACTATGATAGCTAAAGGTAAAAATAAAATAAATATTTTAATGATAATAATAATAAATGGAATATGCATTAGCCACTAAGTTCTGAAGTACCTAATTTATTTTATTAAAGTATATGATTTGTCATACTTTGTATGAATATTATAAAATACTTTTTGTACAAATAACCATATATCCTCCGATTCGTTTGGATATTCAAAATTGAAAACATGAAAAATGTTGAAGCAAACTTTGAATGATTCGAAAATTGTAAAAGTCATATATTTGTTTGTATCAAAATATATTAAAATTTGTTTAGGCTCAAATAATTTACCAACAATCAATATAAATGTTCGGATAGTGCCTTCTTTCTGTACCATTTTGTTTAAAAGTGCTTCCATTTCCAATGCTGTTTCAGTAATTTTTAGAACTGAATTTGGCGAATCTTTGATTCCATATTTCGTAAAAGACTTTTTCCCGTTCTCATATCTAGTTACTTTCCTCGATGAAGGTATTTTCACACTGTGTAATAAATACATAATTATCAGATATTTTGAACCTGAAAATACAGTAATTTTATAAATGGTTAGAACTGAGCTGAATGGTAGGTTTGTGTAATCTAATATATAAAATGCTGATTACAGTGAATACCTAATACTATAGTAACTGTCATATTACCTGTTCAGTAGGTAGGTATTTATGTATTTATTTTATAATTTTAAAATCTTATTCCTTCTTAGATATGTACCTACTATATAGGTACATATTAAGATAATATTTTAGATTCTAAGCTAGATATATGTATTGATTTTACAATGTGTGTTTTTTCCTGTCTGTACACATTTTTCTAGTAAAAATATAATGTTTCGATTTCAATGTGACGACAATATTCTCACAGACTAAAAAATGTTGTTATAATATTATATTGTTATATCAATCTATTATTTAATTTATATTACTGATATCTATTATTCCTAATGTCAAAAATGTGTACGCTATATTATATTATTAGAAATAATTGTATACGATAATATTAGGGAAGCTTTAAATATACATAAATAAAATTAAATACATAAATCATGGGAGGGGGGTCTACGCCCTGGGTGCGCCACCGGGGTATAGATAAAAGTTTAAAACATACAGATAGACACATAGGTAGGCAATTACGAATTACAAGCAGCCAATGGGTAAAACAATATATTCACATATGAATAATGAATTAACTGCAGGCAACAGATATATAATGCAAGTTATACTATAGGAAAGTCTGAAAGTACTTACACGATTTAAAAAGATGAAACAGTGAATAGTGAATAATATACTCGGCAGACATCGAGGAGAGACGATTCCTTGTCAAAATCAAAAAGAAAAGTGTCCAAAATATGAAAAAAAAATTAGGCATAAAAATCATATATTCATAATATTATTAGTTAAAGAATACAATACACGATTGTAGCCCTTGGATTCCAAGTATTAACAGAATCTCCAGGTATTTTACAGTTTTAAATAAATTATAATATTGCTGATATTTCTTGATATTTATCTTAAGTCTATAAGTACCTGCAGGTAGCTATGGAAAATATTCTTAGGCAATCATTGTATTTCCACAATATTCCACAAATTAGAATACGTAGTGAAATTCTAAAAACAAGAATTACTGCAGTAAATAGAAGCAAAAAGTGGTTAATTATTAAATTCCTATTAATCAATAATAATATTTATAGTATATTTATAATATATTAAGTTGTATGCTTAGGATATCCATCTATGTTACAACGAAAAAATACAAAAAATACTATTGACAAACTATTATACTTACCTACTCAGTACTTGCCATTTGAAGTTTGATAGTCGTAAATAATAATATGTAACATTAATATATTATAATTCTCCATTTCACCTTGGATATAATTCAATTAATTATAACTCCCATATTTTATAAATAACTAAATAAGAAACTCTCGTAATTATAGTAAGTTTCCAGACGGGACCTCATAAGGCGGACGAGGTGGTTTCTTCTAATTGTTAAAAAAAACACGTTGTTTTAGGGATTACTAGGGTCATCTTCACAACAAATACCGTACCATATTCAATAATCCGCACACTAAACTATTCGTAAAATGCCCTATTTTGTTAAAAATTACGCTTAAATGAAACGAAAATTTAATACTGACCAACAACGTCTCTAAACCAATTATTTTATATACACCTATAGATTTGTGATCCAGTCTGTATCGCAAAAAAAATATAATAAATAATGGTAAATAGTTAAACGTATGTACCTACGTGAAACAAAACCACGAAATTGGCCAGAGGGCGGTAGTAAGTACAACACTGAGCTTTCCTATACCGGACGGACAAAAAGAATGGTCTTCGCGTTTTATTATTAAATTAGTATTCATATTATATATATATATACGTATATTACAGTTATAGTATAATAGAAACGCGTTTTCTTGAAAATCTCGTACAGATAATTTAACGTTGCTATAAGTATGGTAGTATATATCGATGTGCATACTATAATGTTGTCTGTTGTACATATCATACCATATATGTATATTTATATATATACACCGTATTTTAAGACGTGGTTTCAGCACGTATATGCGTGTTCAGGTATTGAAAAGAAATTGAGTTAAACCCACCCTGCAACCATCCCCCTAACCGCCACAACAATTCTATTGTGAAATTCTCGGTAAACTATAATCCCTAAATGGGTTTCTTGCCAGTTTCATCATAATATATATTATATGGGCATACCTACCTGCGCCGCCCCTCCGTCGCTATATTTGTACAATATAAGATTGTTTGAGATACGGTGCAATAAACATGTCGCCCCGGTGCCATGACGAGGGTCTCTCACGGTCGCTTTTTACCAACGGCTGACTACAGAGTAGCGGCGTGGTCGAGGGTGGAAAGTCTATATAATATAAAATACTTTGTGAAGACACCCGCCGACGCCGACGACGACGCCTTGGAGATCGTAAATAAGATTTCGTATTTTCATCGTACAGACTTATTTTTTTAAAATGGGCACAACAGTATACACCACACGACTGCAGAACAGACAATTATCTTCGGGTCGTTTACTTACACAGAATATAATATAATATATGGCACCCGGGCCGAGGGTGGTAAATGGCCGATTTTGGAATGCGTTGTAGGTCCTATATATATATTTTTTTTATATTATATATATAGGTACAATATAAAAGAAAAGATTACCTACCTACGTAGTAACCGTCCGACGCCAATGCTGATGATATCTTTGGGTCCGTATAAGAACATGATTTACAGATTAAAAAGATGTACATAAATTCCACATGCATTTTTTATTTCGTCCTTTTCCATCTTATTATTATAATGTGTGTGGTATCGAAGGTGTGTATAATCCGTGCTGTAGTTGAAAATAATACAGGAATATCATTTTACGAATACAGTAATATATATAACTATAGTACCTACTTAAAATTAGCTTTATTAAATCTGAAAAAAGCTATTTATTTATATATTATAAATAAATGTTCTTAATACACTAAAAATATACTACAATAGTGTAATATAGAATAATATTATACAAAAGTGATTTATTTGTTGTAATTATATATATTTTGATATTTGCCTGTATATACATTTAATGTTACCGTTAATATTTCATAAAAAATAATGTTATATGACGTGCTATTGGATAAAATAAATATTACTAGGCTGTTATTGAGCTCAATAATTAGTCTTTCAAACCTGCAAATAATCGAGTGAAATTAGTGTATTGACCTAGAAAAGGACCGAGTGCAATTGGTATATCACGAAAAGATCATTTTAATTTGAATAGGAAAACTCCTAAAAATAAATTAAAAATGAAAATAATGATTGCTAAATAAATTATAATTTATTATTTTTAATATGGCACTGATAAAAACTTGTTTAATACTTTTTTTATAAATTTAAATTTATTAATAAATTTTAACCATGATTATTATTAACGATTAGAACTCAACAGTAATATAATATGATGGATAGGCTTTAAATTTAAAATTATTAAAACATTACGAAGACCCCACATGTATTGTCTCCATCTTACACACGTATGATATAAACAAACTACGTTTACGTCATTTTATTTCATGCATCTAAATGAAAAACTTAAAAAAAATTTAGTTAAACTCTATAGTAGTTAAGTCCTTATGGATGATAATATAATATAGAATACAGTTTTTTTTTTTTTTTTTAATTTTTCGAGTATGCTTGTATACCTACGTCAAATGGCCATACAAAATTAAAATTAATGATTTTATCGTAGATCTATGAACATTTCTTCGTTTAAAAATGAACCATCTGCCTTAGATGCAGTATTCGGTGTAAATAGACTTGAGATTCCAGTAACGCAGTGGTATTTTCATATTTTATTTAAATTAACGAAATCGTAACTAAATTACTTTTTAAAAGTACCTAATTTCTATAGATAACGTGTTATTTTCCTCGTAAAAGATTAGTTATGGATGTAGAGCATATTATGACAATAACTAGGAGCTAAGATATTCGAGAAAAAATTTAAAATCAATACAATTTATTTATTTATGACTCCGGAAGCTTTAGACAATAACCAACAATATTACCTATTCATGATCCCACAAATTAATACTAACACAATTTATGTAGTAATTAATAGCACACCTACTACTAATTAGTAGTTATGAACGGATTTCGTAATACGTTTTTTAAAAAAATAACATTATTTGTGAGGCCCTATTTTTGGAATATAAAAATAACGTACCTAACGTGATAAAAATGATATCTGGAAACGCGAATGTAATTTGAATAAAAATATTTAGCGTAACGAGTAACGCAATTTCATTACTTTTCGAAAATAATTTACCCAACGCTGGGTATACCTTAGGGAGGGGGCAAGCAGAGTATTGTGTATACATTCATTTAATAGGTATATTACTTGTAGACGTTTAGTAGTACCAGTACCTAGGTATCTACTGAATACTGTTTATATTGTTCCGGGGCGCGATTAGTCTGGGCCAAGGCCCAGTTTGGCCAGGCCGTAGTTCCGTCTATGTGTGTACGTATAATTATCACGTTTATCGTTTATGTATTAATATATTGATATAATGTACGCTTAGGGTTGGGCAGTATCTCCGATACAATTGTATCTTGTGTCGCAATACATTTTTAGTCAATGCTTGGAGTATTTCATAAAATAATTTAATCGGTAGATACTCGATACATTAATGTGACACAATTCTGCTCTTTACCATTGAAATTATTATTCAATATTAATTAAAGTATTATTTTAATGTTTAATATAATTTAATATAAAAACAAAAAAAAGTAATGTTTTAATATTTAATAACGTTTTTTATTTATTTTATGAATTCAAATTCAGGTACCTAAGTTTACTAGTCAGAAGTGATTTTCTGTAGGCTGCAGGTCATTGGAAATTATTTTTCAACCCATTATCGATAAATCATAATATATAGTTATGTCATTGACGGTAATCGGAAAAAAAATCCCAGACTACTATAATATTACTCACAACTACATGCAGATGGTTGAACAAATATTTTTTAACGTTAATTAGTATTTATAATTAATATTATTTCAATTACAAATACGTATATTATATTATGTTATATAGTTTAAAAAATGATATATTATAAATAATATTTTGTTTTAAATTATATGTGTAATTTAACTTAACTAACTTAACAACTTCACAAATAGGTACAGCATATAAAAATATTTCGAATGATCGATACGTCAAATAGTACAGTTAAAAACATGGTATACATAAATATTATACAAAATATAGGTAATAATAATTATAATTATCAAACAATAATTTATTGAAAGTTGGCACGAGGCACCTACTTACGGTTAAAAGACTTATTTAATCGGTTAACAAGAATGTTTTTATACTTTTATACTCACCAGGTACAAAATATATTTTTTAAATTCAGACAACTGTCTAGTATTTTTTTTTAAATGTAACATACATTGCCCCAAGTTAGTTTAAGTAATAGATAAAATAGGTTTGGAATGGTTCAAATGCAGCAGAAATCAATAAAACAAACATTAACTAAATTCAAACATTAATATTATATATAATACTATAAACAATTTTCGAAAAATTAACAAAAATATTTTATATTACTATATTAATACATATTTTAAGTTGGTATAATTCTGTAGAAATTGAATCCCTGAAATAAAATATTACGTTTTCTGTGACTTTTTGACGATAATTTACATGGTATGAGAACTTCAAATGATACTTTTCATTGTTGCGTACAGTTTAGTGTGTACCTTTGATAATGTATAATATAAGGTAAAAGGTTACACCTACCTATCTAATCTGTAATATATGTATACTCGTTATCTTAAAATAAATGGGTATCCGGGTACGACCGTCGACCATGTTCAAACATTGTATTGTACAATGAATGATCATTCGAAATATTTTTAAATGCTATTTGTGAAGTTGTTAAGTTAGTTAAGTTTAATTACACATAATATATCGTAATTTAAAACAAAATATTATTTATAATATATCATTTTTTTAACAATATAATATAATATAATATACAGGTGCCTATTTTTAATTAAATATTCATTATAGATACTAATTAACGTTTAAAAAATATCTGTTCAATCATTTGCATGTGGTTGTGAGTAATATTGTAGTCTGGGGATTTTTTTTCCGGGATTCATCTGTGACACCCGAACATTGAATGGGGATTTACTATACGTGTGTATAATATATCTGTTATTTTTATATGAATCGTCTATTTTTCGCGTGATAGCGATAAAGTATAGGTACCTAACAGAATTGTTTATTTTGTTCATGTTCATGGAAGAAGCCCAAATATGTTGTGTCTTTTTTCATATATTTTAATGTGTCCTGGTGAAAATCCCTTAAATTAATGTCCTCTGGTTAGTGGTCCACAAAAGGCAGCTAGTGTCAAGAAAAGCGCATTATCACTGTCAACCTAAGCTATTATATTAGGTATTATATAATGTATATTTCATAATAATAATATGTTCGTATCGTGTTGTCACACGAATACCAACCTATCGTATGGTACATAGATATTAAGTAGGTATATTATAATACACATTTATATGTTTTATTATTTTAACTATATATAAAATTGTATATTTTGTTAGATTTTTTTCATCGACTAACGACAAGGGCTATCTGTTTGCACAGCGTTTCCGTCCGTCCGATGTGGGTAAGCTCGGAGGGTTCGCCCGTCCTGTTGTATAGTCAAAGACTCGGGTTTTGAAATGCTTTTATACAGAAAAAAAAAATATTCGTTGATAGAGGGTGAATAAACAACAGCACATTTTAAGTATATAACTATTATTTGTAAAATATAAAATTTTATTACAGCGCATCGAAGAAACCCGAGTGCCGACAATAATAAAATATTATTCCTGAGACGGGACTGATTTTATCGCTTTTTGAAATCCAATTTAATATAATGATATTCCGTCTACAACAGTAACAACATAATTTACTATCTAACCCTGCCATCCCGAGTCACCGTTTCCCGTCTGAGTGTCACAACTTATTTATAATATAAATATATATATATATATATATAAGTATATACAATATATTATGTACGTGACCCGTCTGTACATATGTGTTGGTGAAGTCAAGGGCAGTTAAAAAAAAAAACCAACAACATATTACACGAAAAAAAAAATATTATACTATAATATACAAAATAATACAAATGGAAGTATTCGGGAAAGGTAGCATACATTTAGGTACATATTATACTTTGTCAATACCACCATGACAAAACTATCAATATGTACGGATAGAACATTTTGGAGGCATCTTCACCTATATAATTTATAGGTTAGGTTATCCTTTATAATACGATACCTATTGGAAATTCTTAGTGTTTGAAGTCTGAAATATTCATATTGTTTTGCAATATTTCACAAAAAACGTGAAACATTGAATTCGTTTCTAGTACAAATATCGATGATAATTATTTTTCAATTGATACTAATTTAGGCCATGATTTGTTGCAGCTATAATCATTAATAATGAATGAAATGAGTGCCAAGTTCAACAATACCTGACATACATCTATAGGAGGTAGCTTGTTTATTATTTTATAAATCACCATGCATCGGTACAATATATATTAATATTAACTAAATCTTATTATACGCTATAGGTAAGTATATATAACTAAACCTTAACTCCTATATTTTCTTATTAAAAACGTTTGCACGTCATACCTAGTATAAAATATATATATATACATATAATATGAATATATTAACTGTATTGTAACTCATAATTATGTAAATATTTAATGCTACAGTAATGTAAGCATTCTGTGCAGTGGTTAAAGTGGGAAAAATGTTGAGGGGGGACTAAAGTCACCAAAAATTGAGGAGCGTTCCCGAGTTCTTCCAAAGTCTATATCTAACCAAACTTTTTTAAGAAACCCACTATCCACTAGGTATAATTTGTTTCTTTCATACACCTTTGTAATTTGTTCATAAAAAGTTGATGTTAATAGTATGTAAAACAGTGTTTGGCAAGTTCCTTAAAAATAGGAATTCGTTCCGTTCCTCGTTCTTTTTAAAAAAAAAGGAATTCGTTCCGTTCCTTGTTCCTTAAAAAAAAAAGAATTCGTTCCTTTGTCGTTCCTTTGGAAAATGAACGAGTTCCTTTTTTAGTTCCAAATAAAATAAAAATTCTTACTTAATCATTAATGTTTTTTTTTTCATATGCTTACCTAATTCTTTAGTTTTTAATTCTAATATAATATACAAGTACGTTCATATTTTATAATTCTTTTTTGAGGTTTTCTTTAAAATTAAATTGTTGGCCAACGTATATCGATTGTATAACGTCGATAGTCGATAACGATCACTAACT
>NC_042493.1:109594426-109595862 GCF_005508785.2 Acyrthosiphon pisum
AACAATTCGTTCATTGAACTAAAGGACCGTTCACATTCGGCAGAAGAAATAGCCAAAGTCTTTACAGTGGTCATTAATGGTTATAATATGTCTGTATTTACTGAAGGAAAAGACACTTTGTATTCACGAAATTCTCGTACACTGGCTCTTTGATCAATTTGAAATATTTTAGATAAACGGCTTATATTTATATCACCATACTGTACATCACAGTTATCAGGCCAATCATCTGGAGAAAGCATAGTTAAATCTATCAATAAATTATTAAATAAATCTTTATAAGGATCAGCTTTATCTAAAACTGATACATGAGACGATTGTGTGAAAAAAGTCCAAGTCTAAATTCAGTAAATAATCGTTTTGTGTATGTTCGTAAACCATTTAATAAATTACTAAAATTTAGTAGCGTCCCCCCGGACTTTGGAGACTTAAATTAAAGGGGACGCATAATCTTACCGTGAATAAGAAGGGGGACTCCGTCCTCCTCCGTCCACCCCCACTTTAACCACTGATTCTGTGTGATATGGAATCATTTGAAAATTTTTGTTGGTACGTGTTGGTTAGGTTAGGTCAGCATAACTCAATTATCACTAGTGAAATTCGACTATCCCGTCGATTACCTCTCTCGACGGATCGTAGTTGGTACCTACAATAAAATTAATTATAAGAATAACGTCCATGTCATTTGTATCCGCTCTTATAACTTAAACGCATTTTACTATACTACGCGGGTGCGTTACGATTGCGTATGGACCTTTTTCATTGCTACGATTGCGTACATTCTACGTACCAATACTTAGTGTAACGTTGCCGTTGTTCAAAACCGTGAAAATGTGTAATAAAACTTATTTTAGAAAACGATTGCTTATATTTGATACAAATTCATAAACGTTCTTGAGACTTTCGTAATCTATAAAATACTAGGTATGAGATAAGATTAAATGTCGAATTTGAATTAGAGACTGGTTATCGATATCAAGGTTTTAATTTATAACTTGTATATATGTCAATATATTCTGTATAACTTAAGTTTTTAGTTGACTATAAAAATGGGTTGTTAAATTATATTATTATTATTATTTCAAATGAAATTATTTTTTTTCATCAGGGACTGGCTATCGATACCAACGTTTTAATTTATAACCTATAAATAATAATGTGTGTTTTTATTGTACTTTAAATACTTTGTAACGTGGTCGGGGATCACCCGTTAAATATAAGATATTCAGGGTAGAAATTAGTTCTATTGAATATATTTTTACCGTAGCTCGGGAGCACGAATGGTATTAGGATCTTAATATTACAAACAAATAACAATATGGTCTAAACTATTATAAATACTAACACATTTATTATTATTTACAATTTACCTACAAAGTTACCAAAAATGTAGGATTGTACGGAGTTCAGGTGTGCATGATGGAATCGCGGCGAAC
>NC_042493.1:109595962-109598064 GCF_005508785.2 Acyrthosiphon pisum
TGCCTTTTTCTTACATAGCGATATTGGCCGGAGCCTTGCATTCATAAAATATATAAGTGACACCTAAACTGAAGGGGCTTAATATTAATATATTATAGCTAACAAATGATATGCCTATTGTGCATATTATGATGTTTATAAAATAAACGTAATGATGTAACATACGTTACAACCTAAATATTTTATATTGTTTTTAATTGACTATAGCATAATAATGATTTTTTTTTAATTATATTATTATAATTTTAATTTAATTTAATTTAATTGTACATGTTGGCAACGTTGCACTCATTTTCGTACGCAATCGTATAATACCTACGCATTACGCAGTACGCATATAGGTGTCTACACCATACGAAACGCACACAGGCAAAACGCATCAATACACAATATGATGAGCAGACACGAATTTTCGAATCTTAACCCTCGACCTCTCCGGCAGTTATGCCTATAGATAAATAACACAATCATTATTTTATTTTTATTCTTCGATAAATATTTTGTTAACATTTGGTTAACAAGACGATATATTTTACTGATTAGATACACTCTATTCAATATTGAGCCATAGTTATTAACACATTTTTACAAGCTTAATGGATTCGTAAACACGATAATCTTTAATGTTTGGTTTCCGGTCGTATTTAAACGAAAAATATATGTGTGGACTTTCAAACCCATATCAAAAAGGTTAAATTATGTCTAAAAAATAATACACTGGATAGCATTACAATAATAGAGAAAAAAATCGGCTTATTCGTGTAGTGTACACGTGCAGTGTGCTCATTAAAAATTATTTATTTTCGAATATCAATTCGTAAGTTGTTATAGAATCCAAATTCATATAAAATAACATTTTAGCAAAATACCAAGCCAAACACAGTTCATAGCAGTGGACAACAAATTATAGGAATACATTTTGTTGTAGGTTTATAATAACATCTCTCTCTTACTTCCGTCTTACAACAACACGACTTAGTAGTAGGTACCTATCTTAGTGTTTTTGAACGTTTTATCTTAATACCTATTTATTTTGGATTTGGGTAAGCGAGTGTAAAAATACTTTTACCCGAGTGCAGAATAACTTCCACTACTATGAAATAGTAAAGAGGTCGTGTAAATTACAAATGCATTTGAGTGTTTCTACGGTTGATCGTTTCTGAATGTTACAATGATTTTATTTTTTTATTGTGATGAAAAATAAATAGGCAACCTTAAATAATTTACATTTTCACTAAATATGTATATAAGCGTTATTATTAAGAAAATACTTTTAAAATATTTTGACTTTTTGTGTGCAATTTATAGATAATTAAAAACTTGTAGTTTTTCTTTTAACAATATATAATTAGCACTTGCACATTTATATAAGGTATGAAATGATCATATTATACACTAATTCATAATAAAACTTATCTCTGTACATTTTAAACATTTTTAACTTAACAGTTTTTTTTTTAGTTTTACCAATTACCATTCAAATTTATAAATTATAAAACCGATAGTACCTATCAATATCACAGTTGTAACAATATGATGTTTTATTTTTTATATTGTATTATACGGTATTATGTGGTATAAATTAATTTTATAAATAATTGAACACAAGTTATATACAACTAATGACCAATTTAAGTATATTATTATAATAATTTTGGAAAATATTTTAAAAACAACAATAATAAATGAATTATTTGAGAATAAATTAATATACATATAATAAAACAAAATACAAAAAAATCTTTACATTTTATTTTTTTATAAACTAAATTGAAATGTAGCACGGGCCAGTGAAATATGGTACGCGGGCCGCCAGTTGCCCATCCCTATAATATAGGTATTTATAATCCGTCACATTTATTAATTTGTATATTTTAAACGGGCGAACCCAGTTACAAATTATTATAGACATACGTCTAGGATTACAATATAATAATAATACTATTATTTGTTATCGCACCATACTAATATTAAAAATTATAATATGACAATACAAATAGTATAAAATAGGTAAATGACAGGTTTGAGTAATGTATGTGAGGAGACAATTATGATTGAAAATAATTCACTACAAACAAAATGGTTAAGGGTGTCGCTGCCAG
>NC_042493.1:109600241-109601099 GCF_005508785.2 Acyrthosiphon pisum
TAGTATATGCGCGAATTGTTCTGTTGCAAAACCAGCTTCATATGAGAGATTTGGGAAGTGGTTTAATTCCTATTTTATGGAGAGCGTTCAGTATAAGGTGATTTGGGATAGTTGGTTAACATTGGATAGAATGATTCTTTTGGACGCATTTATAAGTCTACGAATTGGGATTTCTATTTCATTGACATAAATTGAAGAGTGGGTTTTGAGTAGATTTTCCATGACGGCTTGACTATTGAAAAATATGCAGAATCTATTGTTTGAAATACGTGATACAAATTGTATATTTTCTGCAGGTATAATTTTACTGATAGCGGTGACGTACTCAATTTGTTTGATATTGTTAATGGAGTTAAATACAATTGCTTGGTTCATTTTTGGTAAAGTAACCTTGGAGGTTATCTCTGCGAATGTTGTAGTATTACGTATATGTTGGGAACCACTGTCTGTGATATTCATATCATCAGATATGGTGACGGGCTTATCGTCCATCGTTATAGATTTGGGTATTTATTTAATTGGTGTAATTAAGGCGATAATTATAATCGTAATCATATTACCTGCAACGCTGTAGTTTGTACAAACTGGTGTGTTACTGCTATCGATAGCTATAAATGTGATACTATAAGAAACACACGTGTGTCACGGTCGGGCGTTGAACACGAACTGTATTATTAGTATTATTGTATTGTCATCGATGTTTTTAGAACGTGTAATTTTTTTTTTTTAATACTACCCTTACTTGATGTGAACGTAGTTAAAAATTATAAAATGTTCAATTTGCATAGCTAAGGATTGAAAATTTAAAATTAGGTACATGGTGAACTTTTTGTATATTTATAAATTTGGCAACGTTGC
>NC_042493.1:109601199-109602188 GCF_005508785.2 Acyrthosiphon pisum
TATATTTATATGGTTGATAAATTTCGGAGTATTGAGCAAAGACGTTTAAAGCAAAAAATTAATACAAGGCTCCTGATATATTGTTACAATTTTTATCATATTTGTATTAATTTTTTTAAATAATTATGCCTTACTTTAACCCAACTAGCATTGTTCATACTGAAGGTAGTTTAAACAATAATAAAATCATATAATCGACCATATCAGATTTAGTTACAATTATAAAATAATTAATAACAAATAATTTGAAAAATATTAACTCAATATATATATTTTATTGAAAAAACAAAAAAACAGAAATAAAAATAAATTTTATAAAGAAAATAATTTAATTAAAAAAATATATAAAAATTGTTGTTTGGATTAGTCACTCGTCATTTTGAAACAATCATTGTTTCTTAAATCCGTCGATGGCCCGGTTCATGGTAGCCTAAAAAATTAAATCAATAATCAATATTAATGATTCATATATTTAAACTATAAAAATAATTGAATAACAAAACATAATTGATAAATATTATAATAATATTGTATAGGGTGTAGGTAATCTTGTGGATTTGACAATTGCTCATTTTAATAGTTATTTTAACTTTCAAATCCTCCAGTGTCAATAATAATCATGTATGAATAGGTATGTAAAGATAATGAATGTAACCAATGGTGTTAAAAAATGTCAACGAATGTTTTAATTTTGAAGATTTAATATTGTTATTCAACGATAAGAAAACCAATCAATTGTTGAAAAACGAAACCAATTTTTAAACTAAAATTAATATTTTCAAAATATCAATAAATGGTTTTATATATATAATATGCACCTATACTACTATGATGTACTATGTGTTGGTTATAACATGATTTTGGTTATAACATATAATTTCTATAATATGTAAACATACTTCCATATCCTTAGTAGTTTTGATAACGTTTTCGGTGATTTTATTTAATTCTACCTTTTCGCCGATGGGTTTGACGACTTTATCTACGAA
>NC_042493.1:109603148-109615278 GCF_005508785.2 Acyrthosiphon pisum
TCTCCGCTTGCCATTACTCGCTGATGTCTGTACTTAAAATTATTGTACACAATACACAATACACCTTGATTTGTGTAAGTTAATGTAAATGACATTTTAATAATCGAAGACTTATAATTTTAACTTTATAGCGAAAACCAGACACATACGCACACGTGACACGATTGTAGCACAGACACTAACTGATATAGGTCAATATCTGGTATACGATTTAAAACATTTCACTTGATTTTCAAATAAAACGGCCAAATCTAAAAATTTCGGGAAAAATCTATAAACTATAAAATATATACTATAATTATATTATTATATTGTACATTATAGTTATCTTAAACGATTATCAACTGCCATCGTAATGTGTTTCGATAAGACACAGACAAATGCAACAACCGTCGCGACGCGTTGCTGCAATATACATGCAAAGGTCAGTAAAATATTGTATCAGGTTAAACAATTTATTTTTGCGCTTTTATCCCACTACCTAGGTACAAAAACGCAAATTCATTTTGCGCTTTTGAGCTATCGAAAAAAAAGGTCGATTTGCGCTTTCGGGCTTCACCGCAATGCGCCTTCCATGTACAAAGTTCAGTGTATTAACATAAAAATCTTAAACAATAAAATATAATGAGTTACCTACCTACTGGAATAATTCATTATACCAATCTATGTAGATCACTTGTTCTATACATTTAAACAGAGACATGATAACTTTTCTTTCTTCTGTTAAAAGCAATTTACAACTAGTAGCAACTGCTAGTATTTGTAAAATATTAGGAGATTTTGGTAAAATTATATCTCTGTATTTAAAAGATGAAACTGAATGTGTAGTTTTAAAACCAACACGATCTGAGGATTTTTGGTTAAACATTAAATGTGAAACACTTAAAAAAAGAATAAGGTTAAATTAAAAAAACTGCAAGTGAATGATAGTTGTATGTCTTTAAGACAATGTTTATCAAGTAAGTATAATCAATTCAAATGGATTTTTTTAATTTACTTAAGATAACGCTGAAAATAAAGCTAATGGAGACCAGGTATCCATTTTTTTTTTAAGAATTTCTGTTTGAGAATGGGCGTTATCAACTAACTTATTCCTGAGTAGCCTGGTGTACACAATTTTATTATTATATGTTCGATTATATTAGGTTAGCTTAATGTTTATGGACAATTTCTAATTTCAATTTTTTTAGGTTTTTTTTTTAAATATCAATAAAATGTTATTTGTCGAGTAAAAAAGCGTGAGAAATTAATACAAGGCTCCTGATATATTGATACAATAGCAGTTGAAAAATATTAAAAATACATAGTCACAATTTTTTTTATAAGAATTTAAAGTTATCGAATTTTGACAATGTTTATATCAAGTTTAAAATTTAACAATAATTTTGTAGTTAAAAACAGTGGCGCCGAAAGCATATTTTTTATGGGCGGTTCACCCCAGTGTTTGCTTTGTGATAATTGAATTTACCTTATAATCACGTGGGTGGTGGGTGGTGGTGGTAACTAATTTTTATACTTTGCCCCACCAAATGAAAAACAAGTCTTTTATAGCTAAGGATTGAACATTTACAAGGTTCTACGTAAGTAGATAGTCTGTATAACCAAAAAATCTCAAAAATATAAAAACACGATTTATTTTCATAGTTATTTTAAGTTCAAATTTGGAGGAAATTACATATTATTTAATAACCAAGAATAACGATTTTAGTTATTTCGTTGTAATTTTCTAATATTAAATCAACTTAACGGCTACTCGTATTAATAATAAGTAGTAACAATATAAATATAATATAAAATATTCACACCGACAAACCGTCACTCGCTCAGAATCGTTTTTCGTATACAGTGATATTATATCATTGAATTCAAATTTAATACTGTCCATTATACAGTGACCCACTTGTAACTTACTGTACAGCAGAGCGACATCCACTTACCCACATTTTTTAAATTAATTTGTATACTATTTTATTTAGAAACATAAAATAATATTTTGTAATGTCTTAATCATTATAGTTTTAATATTGTCAATGTTAATTCCGAGTATCTTTAAAAAACCCAACATAATTTTTATATAATAGTTTCTAAGTAATGCAGGTCAATATTTTATCCGAGTTAGCTTATTTTATGTTCGTCCTTTGTAACATCAATATTAATTTTATTACTATTATACAAACTCTATAATAACACGTCAGAACTCTGAAGAATGGAATAATAATACATCTATTATAATGATTGACGGTTTCTACTCGATTTTTTTTGGGACAAGGCCACTTTACATAAGTTTTGTTTTTGAATAAAAAAAACTATTTTGAGTCTATTAAAAATAAAATACCAATTTATATAATTTTCAACGAACATTTTTTGAACGTTAACGTTAATTACTACACTCAATTATGAATATTGTTATAAATATATCAAACATTTTAATGCTAGGGTTTAATTGTTTTTGAAAAAAATTTAGAATTTATTTGATCTGTTTATACGGCTTATGAATGCCAAATTTTGAACAAAATATTGTTAATTAATATTTGTTGATTTTTGAGTAGTAAAATTTACATTTTTTAGTTTAATTTATTAATGATTATTTTATAAATTATTTTTTATTACAAATATTATAATAACTTACATATTCGTTGTGTATAATAAATAAAAAATAATTTAACTGCGTATAAATCTAAAAATAAGTTGTATAAAATATATTGAACAAGCATAATATATTAAAAAATTAAAATTAGGTATTATTATTTTTTGGAATTATATTTTGGCGTCGTAAATGTCTTCAACAAAGACTCATATGAATGCATTAATACTAATATACCAAAATACGTCTATACTTATTAGTTATTACTATACTTATACTATCTATCTTAAATAGATTGAAAATTATGGAAAAACTACGAAATTAATCCCGAGGAGGTAATTTTGTTTATAAATTGAGTTTTGTTTAGCACTATATTTTAACACTTTAGGTTATCTAATTAATTAAAACTTTAAAAATTAACTGTATACTTGGCGCATAGGTAGTCGTTAATTATTATTATTAATTATTAATATTTATATAAAAAAAAAAATAAAAAAAAATATTTATATAAGCATTTTCTATACACCATACAATTTTGAAAATATTTTGACTCTTTTTGAGCTGTTTACGGACATTTTCAGTTTTAAATTTTTTTAGTTTTTTTTTCTATAAATATCAATAAAGTTTTATCTGTTGGGCCAAAAAGTGTATACATTTAATACAAAGCTCCTGATATATTGTTACAATATCAGTTGAAAAATATTAAAAATACATATGCACAATTTATAGTTATTTTGTTGTGATTGTATAATATTATTCGTGGGTACTTGAAACTTCAAAAGTATACTATTATATATTTATGACAGTACCACGGTTTTTTGTTGATGTATAACGCGTTATAAGTACCTAATAGATATTATGACATGATTAATTTGGAATTTATTATAAGTACCTATTATAGGTCAATTTTTTTTAAATACTATAGACTATAATATAATATTATGTCTTATACCTAGACTGACATACCGTCTCCGCTCAGAATCGTTTTTCTTATACAATGATATTATATTAAATTTAATACCATCCATTATACAGTGACCCACTTGTAACCTACTGTACGGCAGAGCGAAATCCACTTACCCACCTTTTTTTTTTTTTTTTACTTGGCTCGCGCTGGATTATTGTAATGTGTGGTGTAACACTGATGTTAGTTTACATAACAAAACAATAATTTCTTTACGGCTATATTAAAAGTTATTTAAATACGTAGGCATATTCTCCAGTGGCATACGCAGGATTTTTCAATGGGTGGGAGGGGGGGGCTTGAAATGTCCTATACATTTTTAGCGTAAGAGTAATAGATAAGCAACAAAGTCCATACGCCCGTCATAGAATGTGGCGCCATACACTATACACTATAATGACGTGTATTACCTATGTATATATTATACGAAATTTTTTCACTTTTTACGGTTTTTTATACGTCATTGTAGCGTGCGGCGCCACATTCTATGACCAAAATCCCCTATTGACTGAAATATAGGTACTATGTGCACTTGTATATAATTTATACAAAAGAAGTCTTCCCGACGGTAGAAATGTCCGTCGATTGAACAATTCCCTTAATCAGGGCTGTTCATGAATATTAAAACGATAGGTGGCAGCGTGTGTGTGAGTGTGTGCGTATGTGTGCGTGTGATTTTTAATTATGTTAGATGGATGTATTGATTTTTAAAACGATGTGTGTTTTTTCTTCCGACTATCGTAAAAAGTAATGGGAAACAATGACACAAACTATAAATCAAAATCTGTTATCCCGAAGCTAATAACCGGAGCATTTCGATATAGGTATTATACTATCCATACATACTTATTATTTTGTATATAATTGTGAAAAATAATTATTTTTAGATCGTGTATAGGATTTATGAACTACCTAGGTAGGTTAGGTTACGTACCTATAACCTTTTTTTCTTAGCTTCATACAAATTTCAAAAATATCAAATAATAATGGTATTGATCAATACACATACCTAGATATGTCGGATATTATCGGAAATTCAAAACTAAAATCGTGTTTCTGTTTAAAAATTTAAACAAAATAAAAGCTAATTGGTGAACAACTAAAATTTGTAAACAATTATTTAATACAATTTATAATATATATAATATTGGTTATATTTTTTTTGGATATGCACTACTTCATTAAAAACCCACGAGCCGCCACTGGCCTAGCTGTATAACTTCACCGGGGATAAATGAATAAATCTAAAATAGAGAGCTATAAATGCGTATCTCGATTTTGTACATCTCAGTTCAAAGGAAAACCGACGTCGGTGTTTGATCACTTTGTGTGATAACACGTCCTAGATAGGCAAACGCAAGTCGTGGATTGGATTTACCACTTGGTATATTTTTTGACGTGGTTGAAACTACTCTTTAAACTTTTATGATGTAGGTAGGTACCTATCTAAGAACAATTTCTGAGATGTTCGTCGAAATCGTTCCCATGGGACCCTCGAAAACCTGTATAGTAGGTATTTTATGTGAAAATAATAATACACCTGCCTGAATTAACATAAAAAAAATGTGTTACTTACCAGGTCCCGTCTATACATATATTATAGTAAGTGCATGGAAATTCCACAGAACGAGAATTCCACCGAAGACCCTTTTAGACGTTGATTATTCATTCCAACAGTACCTATGTTTTTACTGCTTAAAAAAATGTAAATTTGAACCGGTTTTTTGTATCCGATATAAAATAAACATTATGTAAGTAATGGTACACTATGTATATATGTGTTCTATACGTATTATATTGCTTAGTCATATATATATTTTTTACACGTATTTAAAAAAATATATAATCAAAAATGTTCACTATACTAAAAACCATTGTAATCTGTGGACATCACCACAGGTGTAGTCAACGTTTTTTTCATGTCAAAATAAACGTACCGGTCGAGTCTTAGTAGTCTTACACATTTTTTAAAGGTAAAAAATGTATCGGTGAAATGTACATATAAATTGTTATAAATATCACCAGGTGGAATTGACAGTGACCCACATCGCAGCGTACGTGTCAACTTTGTGTGGGTGGTGTATAGGTGCAGAGGAACAACAGCTGCCTCTAAATTTGGGTGACAAGAACAACATTATATCCTATATTACAGTGGTCTTCAACCGCGGTGGGTCGCAACTCATTTTTGGGTAGCGTAAGCTTTAAAATTGACTCGCGATAAGTCTTCTTTATAAAATAAAAATTGAATTTACAAAATTATACACCTAAGGTAAAAAAAATAATTCACATCATATTTTTATTTTATTTTATATTTTCATATGAATTCTATACATTTTCAGTTAATAATAATTAAATATTCTACATACTAAAATGTAATTTTTATTTATCCAGTTTTAATAGTACTACTATTAAGCAATTTTAGCTTTTTTACAAAGCTTACGTGGGTCGCGAAAAATGTAGGCCTAAAAAAGTGGGTCGCGAGTCCAAAAAGATTGAAGACCACTAGTCTATAATATAATATTATAGTCTATAATCTATAAGACTATATATTATGTTAAAGAACGAGTACCGGGTGTTAATTAAAATATCCCGCACCGCAATTGCGCCTACCTAGGTGGCTAACTCGAGAGTCAGTCGATTTTCACTCGAGGTGGTGACTGACTTGCCAGACACTCCAACACGGTTTTCGAATTTATATTTTTTTGTAAATACGAAAAAACACCGGGCATATGCCGAGGGACCGTATATAATTCATTCAATTGTCGATTTTCATGTGAGATTTCTAGACACTGACACTGAAACTCGATTTTCAGACATTCGAGACGAGATTTGTTACTGGTCAGTGATCACAAAATAAAGTAATAATAATTTATTAGTTAAACACATTCATAAATGTATTGACAAATATTACGCGGTGCTGACGATATTTTGTGGTGCATTATTTTAATTTAATTGAGTACCAAAAACTCAGCACGATTATCATTAAATGTTAAAACCTAAGATTCATTGTCTGCCAATTAGTTTAAACATTTTTATTTAGCATTCATTTCAGTATTTTTATTATAAATTATGTATATTTCTAGAAAATTAATTGATATTGTAAATCTATATACTAATCTAGGTAGTAAAACATTTGTAGGGCCTCGCTACTGCCGTCAATTTTAGCTGAAAAGACATAAAGTATTGATAAATTTAAAGTTAGTTAACGCTGTCCGATTTTGATTCAGAAAAACATTTGAACTCACCATACAATTGTCTATAGATCCTACGAAACAATTTGTAAAAACTAAATTTTATATTTTTTGAATTCTAATTGAAATCTTGAAAATATGAACTTTTTTGAATCATAATTGAAATTAAATCTAATATTAAAAACGGTAAATGTTTCGTACGATCTACAGACATTTTTCTGGTGAATTCAAATATTTTTTCAGAATCAAAATCACACAACGTTAACCAATTTTAATTTCCTCAAAACAGATGTATGTTTTTGTAAAATTCATGTACCTAGTGAAATTTTTACGGTTATCGAGTACTTGACATGCGCATGCGCGTACGAGAGAGGATTACCGTATTTAATTTCACTCACACTAATACTTATTTACAACTAACACTTAGATCCCGGGCGGCTATGACAAGATTAGAAATTGCCTAAATGTTGCTCCTTAAATAATGACCGTAGCGAGGCCCCTTAATGTTATTTTATGATAATGACAGATGACTATTGATAAATAACTAATGATTATAATATTATTTGTTATAAATGAACTGCAGTAGAGGTATCAATTGGCCATTTAGTTTTATACCTATAATTAATTATTGAAAAAAAATGTAATAATAATAGTTAAGCTCTAGTCAAATTTGCTGTAATAATTATGGTTGTTAAAACGTTAGTAATATTGTAAGGCGTATTATACGTGTTGTACGAAACGGGATAAAAGGTGGTGCCTAGTAATTTATTACCACAACCATCTGCTACACCCCAATCGATCCACACCACCTGTCGACACAAAAATGTTCGGAATGTATATTTCGGTTCATGTATCACAAAGAAGAATATTTCGAGGGAAAAAGACCCTCTCTGTAATAGCGTCGTGCGTGAGTCATCGGAATGTGTTATGATCAGGAGTGATGACCAAGGGTATTAAAACTGTACGTCGTGGTCGTAGTTATACTGTATAACGTCGGGCGTGGTATATAAAAGTAAAGTAATATTATGTTGTTTACGATTATGACTATCGATGAACGATTATAATATATTGACTATAATATTATAAATGCACTGCATTGTAGCTATAAGATACCTACTCAATAGACGAAATTAGGAGGGTTATGCTTGAAGGGGGGGCTTTACCCCTCAGTTTTATCCGTACCCTCCCCCTCTAAGTGTTATAATCATAATATTTTAGTTTAAATCTTTAAATTATCAGGGTCTGTGCTGAAGATACAATATTTTAGTATAACAGTATAGAGATTTCCTACCTTTCCGGTGGATTTTCCTAAAATGTTATTTCGTAAAAACCTTCTCCTGGCAGTTACGAACATCTTAAAAAAAATTTGAGCCAAATCGGACCAGCCGTTCTCGATTGATGAATTGCTATACATTTTTGTCTCCATTTATATATATATATAGATAATGTACTGTTTTAAACAAAGTGTTTGCTTTTTTTTGTTTTAATTAAAATGTTTAGTTAGCACCTAACTGTTTAATTTCATATATGGACAATTATAACGAGATCGATTATTTCGAGTTTAATGAGTGTTCAATGATAAAATAATCACTCTGTATACTCGTGGTATTTTCACTGGCGATTTATATGACTGACGAAGCGATGATAATGTTCAATAATACTTATTATTTTAATATTTTCCAAATCAAGTGACTGTTTAACAATGTATGAGGTATCTATATACTTAGATGTTTCTAATTTTACTTTTTGTATTTCGTAATTTTCAGTGCATTCTTATTTATTAGCGCATATTTTATATTGAACCGCTAAAAAGTGATTTTTTTTAAATTTCACTTTTATTTTGGTTAATTTTTTTTTTATGGTGGTTCTCGACCTGCAAAAATATTGCTGAATCGTTAATATTATTTTCTGTACGTAAATTCTGCGTCAAAAAAAAATAAAATTTAACATAATACAATCCGCCACAAATATGTTAGTATAGGTATACTGTGGCAACCCTCGCACGTTACAACATTGTTATAATAACCACGGAACAGCGTGCCAGCCGTCGTCGACCCTTCTCACCGAATGGATTGTACACCCGCACCGATCACCATCAGCCGCCATGTTGTTTTTGAATAGGTACTTTTTTCGTTTTCGCTGCACACACGCTTCTTCTTTATTCCCGGGCGGACGTCGTCACAAATATATATATATATATATATCCATTCTACCGTCCCTAAACGACGCACAAACCACTTTTTTCTCGGTGAAATCCGAATAGAGGTAGTCACCCCAGAGGTATAACAACAATAATATTAATCAACAAAAATGTGGGTAAAATACGGTACACCTGCTATGGACTGCTATGCAGCTGGCAAATAGATGCTCATTTCAACATATTATTCAACATGTTTTGTGGCTGGGATACACATTTTTTTGTTTCTGAACTATTTTGGTTGGGTTTTCATCGTCATAATATAGTTACTTATTACCCAAGAAAAACATATTCTGATTCATAGATTTTACTTGTAGAGGAAAAATATCGAGTAACGTGCTATAATTTTTTAAAAATAATAAATAAGTTGAAATATCTGTTTATCTCTCAGTCCGTTTATTTGTTTATTGCGAGTTTAATGCGTTGGTTATTGTATTACAACAGGTTGCTTACGTGCATCGACTAATCGATAGTTATTTTACATAGTTATAAGTATTTAAAGTTCTGATGAGCGGAGTGGAGTGGTGCGGCGTTACCCCGCAAAATGTTTGTCCACTACTCCGCTCTTCAAAACTTTAAATATCTACTTATAACTCATAAACTACTCGCACTAGATTCGATAAAATATAATTTTTTAATAAAAAGTTTTGTAAACGACTTGAAACTATAATAATATTTTATTGTCAGTATACTTGAAATAATAATATTTTCAAAATCATTTACACTTCTTGAAATAATTAGTGTTCAATAATAAAAGAATCACCCTGTATACTTGTGGCATTTCGACCGGACAAATTCACACATCATCCAACTAATACCATTGTCAGTAAAAATATTAAAGCAACATTGCAAATCTATTCCATACGCGATTTATATGACTATTCACGAAGCGATAATAATGTCCAATATAATACCTAATATTTTAATATTTTACAAGTCATTTGTCCGTTTAACAATGTATGGGGTATCTATATTCCATGTACTTAGATGTTTATAATTTTATTTTTCATATTTTCCAATTTTAAGTGCATTCATAGTTCATATTTTTTATTAAACTGCTAAAAAGTGACTTTTTTGTTGATAATTGTTAATAATTTTTTTTCTGTACGTAAACTACGGCCCTATTACCGCTTTACTAAAATTCAATATACGCTAACTGTGGCAAAAATAACATATTTATACAATTTGCCACAAAACTGTTAAGATAGGCAACCCACAACACCGTTCCAGTATCCACGGCATCAGCGCGCCAGCAGACGTCGGCCCTTCTCACTGCATACGCGCACCGATCGCCGTCAGCCGCCGTGACGTTTAATAGGTACTTTTTAGGATTTCGTACGGTAAAACGGGACCCTATTACTAAGGGTCCGCTGTCCGTCCGTCTGTCACCAGGCTGTATCTCATGAACCATGAAAGTTCGAAAGTTGACATTTTCACAGATTATGTATTTCTGTTGCCGCTACAATAACAAATATTAAAAATCCTAGAATATACAATACAATCAGTGATGCCGGCATGTTTATAGCTGATCCTGTTACGGAACACTTCGTGCGCGAGTCCGACTCGCACTTAGCCGGTTTTTGTGTAGCACTCACGATTCTTTATTATTCCCGGGCGGACGTCGTCACATCGATTCTACCGCCTCTAAAATATAAGTATCACCCTTACTATCTCCGTGGAAAATCAATAAATTTAAATACAGTTTTTTTTTTACAGTCATAAGTATGGAAATTCTGATTGAATAGCATAATAATCGATTTTTTTTTTTCAAAAATTAACAAAATTTTTTTTTAGGCAAATAAGTTTATTAAATTTCCGAGATAGCTATTTTGTTTATCGTATTTTTTAAAACAGTTAAAAAAATATTTTAAAATTTAACGAAAATCACCCAAGTTAGGGCTAGTTATTATTTTTAATTTTAGCCGAAAAATCAGCGTGATTGTAATAATTAACATACGAATCGTATTTTGCTAGTGCCGTATGTATAGGTAACATAACTATTATTCTTAGAAATTCAAAATATAAATTAACTCTAACATGGACAATTGTCATTAAAACTGTTTTAAAAAATGACTGTAAAGAAAATTGCATTTCAATAATATATTGATTTCCCACGGAGATACGAGACTTCTGGTTCATACTGAACAGCAGCGATGGGTCAACGCTTTTGTCGACCACCATCGCCACGACACCGTCGCTCTCCCACCACGCCAAATAGGCACAGGGCGGGACGGGAAGGGAAGCCCCGCAAACCGAGTACCAGCCGGTGGCGGCCCCTCTATGGTTTTCCAGCCGTCCGACCGACCACTTGTGGCCTCTCAGTTCTCGTCCGATCGCTGAAATCATAAGCATTTCACCTTCGTATTCGTATATCACCGGTGTCTATTCTCTTCGAATAAACGTCCCTTGCGGACCTAAAACATTTACCTTTGAGTTTGTGTTGTGATCATATTGTGAGCGTCACCTTCTCTTGCGACCGCACACACAGCGACCGCGGACAGTACGAGCACCGTTCCACCGCCCCAGCCATCTCATGGTAAGAACTACGGTTATCTACTATAATATAATTCTGATAAGAACTGGAATTCGTCTCGTCGAGTCTGATTTGATATTTTAACATTTCTGGAAATTTTGTTGTACTTTGTCGAACTTTGTTGTAAGTACTTAAAATAATAAATGTAATAATATTGTAACGCCCATGATAGTGACAAACACTTTGGAACAAACGTACTTTATCAGGCACCCCCTATTTGCTGTGTAAACCACCTCGGGTAAACCTCGGTTTTCCTAAATATTGTTGCTAAGTACATTTATTGCCAGCGTGGTCATTCGCTCGTCCATTCAAAGGTATATTTTATAAAATCCACAACTTTGAATTGCCATAACTTTTGAACGGTAAATATCCGGAAAGTTAAATATAAATTATGATTTACTATAACTAGTTAATAGTCATAACATTCCAATTCACAGTTGAGGTAGGCTGAAGTAGGATTAAATGCTGTGTTGACAACAGTTTTTTATATTTTATGAATTTTTTCGCAATACTATTTTATTGACAACCCTGGGGGAAGGACATGGATTTAAAATAGGGATCTGGTAACTTTTGATTTCTGGAAAAAACTTATAATTGATTAACATGCCCATTAAAGTGAGTTGTAGCTTATCAACACCTACTATATAGCAGAGCTATTACC
>NC_042493.1:109616458-109617606 GCF_005508785.2 Acyrthosiphon pisum
AAACTTTAACTTAAAAACAACCAATTGGTTCGAAAATTATTAGTACATTGGCGGATACGTCTACTTTTTATACTACCTGGATTTTGGTGGATACGTTTTTGGTGCTTACATCTATTTTCACAAATTAATTTATGGTCGATACTTCTTTTCTGTTGTTGTAATAATAATGTCGACGGCTGACAGGCAAACGGCCGTATCCACCACTTTGGACGTATCCGCCATAGCGCTATATTAATAAGGAGCAAAAAAAATACATCGAATGAGCCCACTCTAGTGGCTCTAGCTACAACCATCCGTAAGTTATTTAAATATTTCTTACTTGTAAGAACTTGGTAAACGCCGTTTACCTACTTTAAGTATCTTTATTATTAATTGTATAGTCAAGTTACGTTATAGAGGTCATACTATTAACTTGCATTAGCTTTCTTTTTGATACGATAACAATTATTATTAATTAATTCTAGAAGGGAAAAAAAAATGTCATTAAACCCGTTAAGTCTTCCGACCGTTTTTTAAGTTATATATTTTTCATATAAAGAGAAAAGATATCAATGTTTAAACATTTGAACCCGTAATTATGTTCCATGGGTACCTAATTAAATGTATTAGTTATTTTGACATTTATAAAATATTATCTAATACCAGTAATACCTATATAACGTGTATAGTACCTAATTGCAAAGTCAAGTAGGTTTGAACGGATAGAATTGATTATTTATTATTATATAATATGTATAGGACATTTGTTAATAAGAATATATACTGAATTTTGTAAACGTTTTTTTAGTTTCTACAATTTATTTTAGTAACTGTTTAAATATTTTAAATATTTTGCAAAATATGTAGATTGTAGATTATGAACGCAACATTTCAAATTTGAACTTTTATCTACTTATTAAATTACTTTTTACTGGATTTTACCATGCTATAAAAACCAACACCTAATATTTAAATTTTAAAATTAACAATAGGTAGCTGATATAGTGTATTATAATTTTATTTTCGACCAATTTGGAGGTGACTTTACACTTGCCACAAAAATGCATTATATAATATAACATGTATATGTTACGGCTAAAGTCCGAATTAAGCTAATGTGCACATTATCCGGATAATGTACATATTATCCAATTTCGGACTTTAGCCGT
>NC_042493.1:109617656-109619077 GCF_005508785.2 Acyrthosiphon pisum
AATTACTCATTTATTCAATAAATGTTCAAAATTGTTTAAATTTGTTTATAATCTTTAACACTACATTAAATCAACATCTAATTTGAAAAATACACATTTATATATTTCAAACTCAATAACTATTAATATGAAGCGAGGATTGCCAGCTCCAGACTATGACAAACATTATTGTCTTTCACTAAAGATTTCTAGTTCGTATTATTTATTTTCATGTTTTTACCTATATTGATTGGGGTGTGAAACATGTAATTGCTAGTTTTAATTAATATTTTAATTTTAATTTTTTATTCAATATGAGTGACAAAGGAATAATAATTACTAATGCCACTTTTTTACATTGTTACCAACTGTGCAATGGATTTTACAAAACATCGATGCTATGCTGAATTAAGACTTCAAAAAAACATTACCAATTAACTTTTACTCATAAGCATGAAAAACTATGACTTGTATAAAAACAATGTTTGTAAAATTATGCGTCAACAAATAACAAATTATATTCTTCAAACACATTATTTTTTAGTGACATTACAACAAAACATTTATTCTAAAGTATTTTTTCTTACAAATTACAAATAATCACAGTTGTTTTTTAAAACATTCTTGTTGTCCAATAGCATGCATCAATAATTTTATTTGATTTATAACTTTAATATATGTACTAGCAGGATACTAATTATTAGGATACGTAAAATAATAAGATGATAAATGCATTTGTGAAATATTTCTCCTATGATTATTTGTATACCTAGTTGTTATCTTTTGTCTTTATTTACGTTTTTAATTCTGATATTGTATGTTCTATATATATATATTATATATCCATTTTTCTTTTTTTCTCATTGAGAGTACCTAATTATCTAATATGTTTTTTATGTTATAAATGTTATGTCTATTTTATACGATAAATTGTAATTAAGTTTTTTTGTTTTGTAACTCTCTATATCCAACTCAAACAAATGCTTACAAAGAGATAGATAAATCAATTTAATGTTTTTAATTAATATGTTACTTTCTGTCAACATATATTTCTGATTCAATAAAAAAAAATAACATCTTGCTACAAAAGTCATTAAATCTGAATAATGTATCTGGGATCCAATATGCTCATTGTTCGTAAGTTTAATATCTGAGTAGTGTCATTGAATAATTTTGTAAGTAGAGCTAGAATTTATTTTTAATATGAATACCAATATATTCTTATATAGATGACACTGAGTTTCATTGTCACTTATTTTTACAACCGAACTGATATTCGGATTACTAAAATGTAGAAAACAATTTCTATGTCACATTCTTTAGGAAAAATGTGTAAGCAGTAAACAGCTGAATGTAGTAAATTATTTTCTAATTGAGAATACACTGGGCAAAGTAATGAAGCAGTCATTACTATTTCAGCTGACATATGTTCACCATGTTGT
>NC_042493.1:109620724-109622465 GCF_005508785.2 Acyrthosiphon pisum
TGGCCCATGAGGACAATAATTACAATATAAAACAATAAATATTAAGAAACGCGTAAGACGTGCCTATACCTAATACCTACCTAACACGATAGCGTGACAATGCGACAGTGACGTCAATAATAAATATCGAGGACTGAGCAATACGTAAATTTCATAATATATCTCTTACCAGAATGAATTTGTTTTTGAAAAAAACATTGTATTTGAATACCAATTTTCCTAAACTATCTGTAATTTGTCGGTAAAAGTATGAACTACTTGTATGAAAGACCTTGTACCTATTAAGTTTTGAACTACAAATTAACTCTGGTTTTGACGAAGTTTGAACTTTAAATGCTTATAAAAAAAAACCCTGGTGCTTTTGTACCGTTAATATTTTAACTATAGTAAAAACTTGCGTATTACATTTTTAAGCTTTTTGACCGGATAAATAGTTTTTTATTGACATTTATAGAAAAAAAAATGTAATTAATCAAATACAATCCAAGTGAGGACAATATAACCAAGTTAGTTACCAAACAATTTTAATAAAAATTATTTACAAAAATAAAACAACTGGAACAGTCCGACTGCAGTCGCGAAGGCTATGAAGGTTATTCAAGATTCATGTATTATTATGATATGATTAATTTGGAATTGGTTATAGGTAGGACCTATTATAGGCCAATTTTTATTTTAATACCATAGTTAAGTATATAATATGTCTTATACCTAGACTGACATACCGTCTCCGCTCAGAATCGTTTTTCTTATATACGGTGATATTACATCATTGAATTCAAATTCGATACTAACCATTATACAGTGACCCACTTGTAACCTACTGTACAGCGGAGCGACATACACTTACCCACCTTTTTCCACGTCTCTAGGACTCTTTATGCCAAGTCTCGCGCAGTTACTGCATGCGATGTCACAATACAATGTTCTATGTTACGTCACATTGTAACATCCATAGGTAATCAGGTTGAGGTACACGGGACTAACTATTATCGTCGCACTAACTTCTCATAGAGTGCACATACAGTCAATCCAAGAAAAAAAAGTAAAAAAATGAGGTAAGGTGACGCGGATATTTTCGGCTGGACATGGTTTCGAACCAGCTACCCCTAACAGACCTACGCCTAACCTACTGGGACACCTACTAAGATATTAATTAGAAGCAATATGTCATATTTAGACTATAGTATAATATTATTAATAATTGAATATTGTAACTACTATATAAAGTCACATAAGTATTGTCTCAGGGATTTCTTATAGCGATGTCTTTGAGACTTTAACAATTAGGTATTCATAATCATCTTCGGTCTATTACACGGCAAATAGAAGTTCAAATGTGCAGTTAAATTTCACATCCCTTGTGGACTTCGCATAGATGTGAGCTTCGCGTTATTGCACATAGAGCACTTACCCGCTTTCTAAATTTTATTCTTGTTTTTCATTTACCATTATTTTGTTACAAAAGACCTTCCATTCCATAAGAAAATATCCTTAGTGATAAGGTGGCCAACGTTTGACACCCTAACCTGAATGTTGAATAGGTGACACGCAGTATAGGAATCACGTATTAGAATTTAATTTGTTAAATGATTAATATAATTACGTAAAATATATTATAGGTAATCAATTACTCACAAAATATAAGTCTACACCGTTGGGATATCATAATATACTTAATTCTCCCATTGCATATTTTTCTTATTATACATTATTTATAACATTGTAATAAATGTTCCTT
>NC_042493.1:109622515-109623652 GCF_005508785.2 Acyrthosiphon pisum
TCATTTTTGACAAAAAATTATATTAGAAAATGTCATTAAGTGTATAAATTATAAAAAGATACTCTAAAAGTTTCATATACCCACAAACAATATTTTTAAGTTACAGCAAAATAACTAAAATCATGGCTTTAATATGTAATTTTGTCCAATACTTATAATATAACTTATAATGTCTATAACTTATAATAACTGTGTCAAAATATTTTTAGATTTTTTAGTTACAGTATAAACTATATATGAGAATGAATCGTGGTTTTAAATTTTCAAACCTTAGCTATAAAATTTGAACATTTTATAAATATTTAAATACTTAATAATTTGTACATTTTTAATTTGATAATTGTTATCAAAATTTGAACTTTAAATATTTATTAAAAATAAAATCGTACATAATATAAATTATTATTATTTTCTAACTTCTGTTATAACTTCTTATCAGGATCCTTGTATTAAATGTTCATATCTTAAGTATACAGACAAATGTTTGTATGATTATCTGACTACAAAATAATTCGCAAATTGTCACATTTATTTAGGAATTTCTAATAAACTAATTTGCCAATTTTCATGTTTTTGATGAAATTTTCAAAATATTGACTTCTCTGATGCTCATAAAAAATTGTTGTAGATTGTATACTTAATTTTTTTTTAATTTTCATTAACATCAACTTATAAGGAACGTTGAATTACATTTTAACATTTTTGACTGATCAAAAAATTTTCTATCGACCAAAGTTATAAAAAAAAATTTTTATGCCTACCTATATACAGCTCAAAAAGAGTCGAAAATCTTATGGTGCAAAGAAATTGCTTATATAAACATTCAGTTAAAATATCATGTATGTAATATTCGTTTATTTTTTTCAGGTTTACATTAAAAATCAAAAACTCATTTTGCGTAAAATTCTCAGATTTTCTTTAATGTATTGTTTGTTTTTCTGGTTGCTTTTAAAATCTATTGGGATTTTTTACTTTTGACCCCTCTAAATACCTACCAACTACCTACATTCACTTTCCTACCAAAAAAGTAGTCGGTGAAGAAAATTTGAGCAAAAGGTGATCATAGACACAAAAAATAAATATTATGTTTGAAAAAAAAAAACACACATATTTGTGAAATCAATACATTCTACTATC
>NC_042493.1:109625689-109631776 GCF_005508785.2 Acyrthosiphon pisum
GCTATAACGGAAATTTGGAAAAAAAATAAACTTTATATTAATAATAGAATTTTGGTTATAGAACTTAATGTCATAGTCATTCATAACTGGCATCCCGTTTTTTTCTTTATCAAATGAAAAAATCTCGAAATACCCTCGCTCGATATTAAACACATTCGAACATTTGTTACAGTACATTAAGTCCATTAAACTCGGGGCTACGAAAAATGGAATAAAATAATAATTTATTCTTTCTCCAAAAAAAAATAAGTATATTAATACATTTATTATAAATGTTTCACAAATTATGATACATCAAACTTGTTACGATAATAATAATAATATTTAAAACATGATACTTATAATTATTATTTGACGATTCTTTTAAATACAATTATTATTATAGTTTTTAATATGAACATTACAAGCTAAATGACTGTTTATTATTTAACTTGATTTTATTCGAAATTATTTTCAATTGCATATTATTTAATTTTTGTTGTTAATACAAAATAATATGTAATAATCAAAGATATTATCTTTATACAAATGATGGATATTTTTTAATAGGTACCAATTATAATGTAGATAATTTTTAAAAAAACGTTTAATGTTATTTATTACTCTTGAAAGTGGTATAATATTAATACTAAATAATTTCATCATTTCACAGCTTCCATTTTTAAATTGAAACAAAACTTGAAATACTTTGGTTTTATAATGGTGTGTGGGATATTTTTAAAAGTATATTATAGACTTTTATGACGGTTATAATTTCCCAAGCAGAATTATCGTTTCAAAAGATTAATTATATTTAAGATTATAATATTTAAGAATATTATTTTAGATTAAGTAATTTATTACCTGTATCGTCTATATATATTTTATATTAGAGTCATGAAATTGTATTAAGTTGGATATAATATGTTATCTTTTTTATATTCACATAAGATTTACAAAAATAAAAAAAACTGCCGATAAAATTGAAAGCAAATTATGATATCTAAAAAGATTCCTATTTTTGAAATGTGAATATAGTAAACTTGATGGTTATTTGAAAAAAATTATAAAAATGTAATATTTGTTGTTTTCATCATATTGTATTCATTGTATTAGGTAATTATTCATACACAAACCATGTATCGTGAATACATTAAAATGGATTATGTGTTCATAATAACATTTTAAACGTAATAAAAACATTTAGAATACTTAACATACAAAATATATAATATTATATTTTAATACTGAAGTATCTAAAGGATTATAATTTCAAATGTTAACTATAATGGAACTCGGAATCACTTTTAAAAATTAACATGAGTATCTATGATGGGTTTATATGATGCACTGGAGGGTAGATTAAGGTGATATATAATATAAGGGATGATTGATGATAATATAACGAGACTAAAATTGTTTTTATATCCAATAATACATACACATTAGTCAGTATATTATCTACTTGATCGTTTATGGTACCAAAGTTTGTATATTTATTAATTGTAAATTTATGTGTGATGTTTAAATATTCAAATAAAATAAATCAACTGATATTTTGTATTCAAAAATTGTTGAAAACAATATTGGTGTTTTTGTTATTGTTAAACTAATATTATAAAAAAGGTGGGTAAGTGGATGTCGCTCTGTTGTACAGTAGGTTACAAGTGGGTTACTATATAATGGGTAGTATTAAATTTGAATTCAATGATATAATATCATTGTACAAGAAAAAGATTCTGAGCGGAGACGGTATGTCAGTCTAGGTATAAAACATATTATATAATTATATATTCTGTGGTATTAAAAAAAATTGACCTATTATAGGTACCTATAATAAATTCCAAATTAATCATATAACAATATCCATTAGGTACTTATTACATTATACACCAACAAAAAACCGTGATACTATCATAGATATAATATAATAGTGTACTTTAGTAGTTTTAAGTACCCACGAATAATATTATACAATCACAACAAAATAACTAAAATAGTTATTCTAGGTTTTTTAATATGTAATTTCGTCCGAATTTGAACTTAAAATGACTATAAAAATAAACTGTGCTTATTTGTTTTTTATGTTATTTGGTGACAGAATTAACTACTTACGTAGAGTTTTGTCTTACATTTTTAATCCTTAGATATAAAAGTTGAACATTATATAAATTTTTAACTACAAAATAATTAGTCAATTTCAAATTTGATAAATTTTTTCAAAATTTTTTGCATTTTTAATATTTTCCAACTGCTATTGTAAAAATATATCTATAATATATAGGAGCCTTGTATTCAATTTTTATACTTTTTGGCCCATTTGTTTAAAAGTTGCACCAAAAACCAAAATAAAATTTCTCGTAAACAGATTTTGCGTAAAAATTCCCGTTTTTCCTTAAATTTTCTTTTGTTTTTCACGGCGCGCTTGAAAACTAGTGCCAACTAGATTCACTTTCCTATCAGAAAAGATACTGTTGAAGAAAATCTAAGCATTTTTACTGTCCTAAATGATGAAGACAGACATAAAAATAATAAAAAAATAAAAAAAAAAACCACACATCATTGTAAAATCAAATACATTCATCGTTTCACTCAGAAAGTCAGAATCTAAAATTCAAATTATTATTAGACACAAATTATCAGAGTCAGTAATAAAATGTTATTTTTATAATTATTATTTTGTTTACAAAGAAAAGTCTAATAAGTAATTGTTTGTGATTGTTATTTTTGTTGTAACTATATTATAATATTAGAACATTGTATTTATATTTGCACATTCTTGACATTTCGCCTTATTAAAAGATCACCTTAGTATATTCTAGGCGGAGTGATGAATGAAATTACTATAGGTAATATACTACGTTGATTTTTTTTATCAACTTTTGGGTTAATTACCTTCTTTTTTAATGTCAAGCATTTTAGTATGATTATTAGACTAAAAAAAACAACTTGCGAATCTCAACACCTTAATTGTGAAGTTCGTATTTCTACCTAGCACCAAGGCGATGTAGGTATTTAATTAGTTGTTCAGATAATGAGAATTTAAACATGCACTGCCAAAACAAATTTAGGAAATCCTTAACATTGTTTAGGAAGAGTTTAAACATAAATTAAATTTCTTAGTCTTCGTGTCTGAAGTATAAACAATGTGTACTTGGATGGATGCCTGTTGATGCATACATTATTAAATAGGTACTCATAATATATTATAAAGTCTTTCGCTTATGCATCATATTTAAAAGTGCCCATTAAATGTTATGTGTGCAAATTAATAATTTAATTTCACCAATATTCTTAACTCGTTAAAATTCGTATATGTGCTGCGTGTGACAGTACATTACAGCAGTGTTGTGTGATGCATTTATATAAACGTGAAATCGCAAACTTTGGAAGGTAAATAACTTACAAAATAATCATTTAAGCATTTTTTTTATACCATTGTTCTTAACTTGTTGAAATATGTTTTCAAAAAAATGCTTGGTAAAGTGAATTTGTTCGTAATTTTTATTATAATTTGTACTTACTTACCTAGTTTTTTTTATGTAAAGCTTGTATGTATATATGTTATAAATGCTCTGGGGGATCTATCCCCCTCATCACGCCTTAACTACACCCCCGTACACCACATTAAACGCTGTTTAGGTGTCTAATTTATTATAATATATAGGTACCAGGTCGTTCGTATAGATAACCTGGTAAAAAGTACACGGACCGTCCGTTGAAATATAGTACATACCAACACATTCCAGAATATAAATATAGTGATGTTCAATATAAATTAGTTTTTATTTTTATTTTTAATGATATACCTATATAAAATTAAAACAACTTTAAAATGTAATAACTTACATTTTTTTTATATATATCAGGCTATGAATTACAATTTATTTTTTACGAAGTATGCATACTATATGTATAGTGTCAATTTTCCTAGGAGAAAATTTGTTTTTACATCCTATTAACGTTCACTTTTTATGATTGTAGGGACCTCGTGTGGGTTTCAGGAAGGTAAAGGTTACCGTATATAATAATGAAAAAAAACACGAGACACTCGGTAATTACTTAATCAACACTCTTTAATGGTGACTTAACACTTTAATATAATAATACATAATAACTACACTTTTAATATCTAAAATGAGCGTCTGTGAGCGTGTGCAGTCCGGACACACTCCGCTGGACACGCGCACGACAACGCTCGCAAAAACAGACTGCTACTACTAGCTAGACCTAGACGTCGCCTCGGCGGCACAAGTAGACAGTGACACAGTGTTGTCACTTATCACTACATGATCAAATATGTGTGAAAGAAAAAAATTATTTGGTTTATATTTCAATGATTTATACCTCTTGGGTTTCTTAAAACATTGTGGATATAGATATATAGACAATAGACTAGAATTTTTGGTTGCTATAGACACGTAAACTCAAAGATCAACGTAATCATTTTCTTTTTTTAACATAAATAACGTTAATATGTCTTTAATATAAAAGCTATATAGGTGCCTAGGTGTATATCGCCCCACTGACATTTTCTTTTAAAATCTATAAAATATTAAAATTTTATGAAATAAATCTTCGATGACCGTCGATTTATCTCTATTAGTAGTTTATTAAAGATTTTTAACAAAGATTTTTTTTTTATAATTTTATTTATACGCTCACGGGAACAATGTTTGCAAATCACGCGTGCCTTCCCAAATGGCCCCCTGAGGTGACGGTGGCTGTTGTGTGTATAAGTTTGTAATTTTGATCGAACACAATACGCTATTATACGCCGCTATTATACACCGCCACCGATGTACCTATCATTTTTTTTCGGCTATAGCCCTTTTGGCTCCCGTTCTACACAAAGATCAATTTCCAAATGGCTCCCGTTGTACAAATACTTCAATGTCCAATCGTCATTGGGCGTTCATGAAAAGTGGTTGCTACACGTGGAGCCGGTTATTTAGTGTGAGTTCCATTATAGTAAAAAAGTTAAAATTAACTTAACTTTTCAACACAGGCTTGTTTTATCATATCGTTAGGTGTGTATTTATTTTTGATATCATTAAATTATAATAATATGTGTACTTAACGATTTTTTTTAACTCGTTAAGTTAAGCTATTTTTAAAATAATTAGGTTGAGTTAAGCGTTAAATGTTACTAGTATATTTTTCGTTAACTCGTTAAGTTAATAGTTAACTTTGAAAAAAAGTAAGTAGTTAATTAACTTAAGGTTTTAACTTAATTTTAAGGCTCAACTTTTTCGTTGAGACTTTTTCTGTTCGCCTATTTACGTAGGTAGGTATCGATATGTAGGTATAATTTGCAGTAACAATGTTAAATAAATTGCCGCAGTTTATATTATAACGTAGGTACTTTGGTTTGTATGGATGGTAGTCGACGGGTCTCAAAATTATCGTAATAACGACTTTCACCTGCAGGTTACTAAAATTAAAATAAATTCTCGCATCACAATTTTTGTGACAATAATTCTCAGTGATTTCATTTTTTGAATATAAATGCGTTTGTGCGGAAATTAGGTAAAATCATAGATTTCATAGAATAATTCAGCAGTTAATAATACCTATACAGTTATAAAAAAAATACAAAATACATAACATAAATAGAAAAACAATGATGCGTAAGAACGACGTCGGCGCTTGACGTAAAAAGGACGCAAGAAAAAAGTGGTTTGCGCGTCGTTACATTTTAGAGGCGGTACGATCGAAATAAAATGTAGGTATAATATATGACGACGTTCGCCCGGGAAAAAAGAAGAATCGTGAGTGCAGCAAAAACTTCATTTTCAAGTAAGTCGTCGAATTAGGTATTCCGATAGTAAAATAAGCAAGTAGGTGATTAAAATAAATTTTTTAAATTTAACAGTTAACAATTTATTCATTTTGTAGTAGGAAAAAATAAAAGATCGAAAAAGTGGAGTGTGGAGATTTTGGGTGAGACGTGTATATTATCATATTAAATACGGTGTGACAGACTGACGTGTATATGTGTGTGTGTGTATATGCACGTGTCTGGGCGTCGTGTAAAATTATGTTGTTTAAGAGTCTCCACATAAGATCGTCCTACTACTGTGTTATACCTATCTGCCTAATGATGTT
>NC_042493.1:109632740-109633770 GCF_005508785.2 Acyrthosiphon pisum
CTTGTTAAAGTATAAGTTAGTTGGAAAAAATAAGTAACTTAACTTAGTTAAAAATAAGTAACTTTTTTTTCATATAAAACTTATAATTACACCATTTACACGTCATGTTAAAGATCTACAAATAACATAATATTATAATGTAGGTCTTTATATCTTAAAAAAAATGTATTTTGTTTTAAGTACTTATATATTATGAAATCCAACTAAATCATTAAATTATTTGTATATTTTATTTTTTTACCTAAAAGTTTTCCAAAGTGATGGTAAAATTTTTGAATTTTACTTTGTTATTACCAACTATGAACTAAATATTAATAATCAAATTAATTATAAAAGTATATAATTTAACGTGATTATAAAATGAATTAACGAGTTAAGTTATAAGTTACTTTAAAAAAAAAGTAATTCGTTAAGATAGAAGTTACTTCTTAAAAAAAAAGTAACTCGTTAAGTAACTTAGTTAAAAGTAACTTAACTTTTTAACTTAACTTTAACTTTTTAACTCGTTAATGTCCAGCCTTGCTGTATACGCATATACGCACAACCATAAGCACTCCCTTGAACATTAATGTGAGAGTGTCGTGAAGTTGACTGGCGTGGACCTTGTGCATGGGTCTTCTTCTGAAAGGTACTGGCGACGAGTCGATTCTGTAGGATCCTTATATAATGTGGCTTCGGTGTAATCCCTTCTTCTGATATGCATTGATTAATTCGTGATGTTTTTTTTCTTATTTTAGGCGGTGCGACAAAGGTGTCACTGTTAATATTTATTGTTTTGTTTTGACCGAACGTCTTGATTGGAAAATTATCGAAGGGGCCTCGTAGAATATAATATTTATGTGTATATTATATACGTAAAAATGCATTTATGGTTTTATAATATACGGTGTCATCTGGCGCCGCTGATAATTGATTATGTTGTTTTTCTTAAATATCTGAACGGAGAGGTGTTGAATATTGCTTATGTAGCGTTGCACGTGTCGCGTGTGTATGTAAGGAGTGCGTATATATATATTTATGCGTAAATCGT
>NC_042493.1:109633870-109641215 GCF_005508785.2 Acyrthosiphon pisum
GTAGTCAAACCAACTCTCATATCTGTTCCAAGCATTGCCTCGTACGATGACCTAAAGTTATTTCGAAAATATGATCATTAGGGCTCAAAAGTTAGGGTATGTTAGGTTAAATTTTTGTATTTTTTTTTTATTTCTGCTATCATTCGATGCTTACCACCATGACCAATATTGAGATGTATTTCATTTAGTATGTCATATAATTCATCATTTTTTACGTAATATAGTAAATCAGTACTACCTTTTTCGACGGGTGCTATAAGTTTCTCTTCTCCTCCGATATTAATAATTTCAAATTTGTTCAAACGACGAGATTTATTGCCACCTTTCAATTAATTTATTATATTTAAATATTTTTCATTTGACATATAAGATGAATTATCTTCTTTTTTTTGAGACAACAGTTTTTCGAATAAATTATAAAATTCCATTTTTGTTTCCATTTTATTTGAATTCAATTAAGACACTTAACACTGTAGGTACTGTAAATTACTGTAAATATCACGTGTGAAAACTGAAAACAGACTAACAACAGATCGACGCTCGACGTCGTGTTTTGTACAACATAAACAATTATAAGAAAAATGTCGTGCACTTAAGATAAATATTAAGCCCATATATTATATTGTTCACTTCATCGGTAATATAAAGTACTGCTGTACTATATGAAAGCAGCTTTAAACTCGTAATTCAAATAATCTACAGATAGACGGATCTACATGTGTAATCGATAAAATATAAAATTATTACACGTGTAGATTACACTCGGACCCACTTGGTATAAAGAAATAGAATTCAGTTTTCACTCTTAACATCATCCAATGTTGACTGGCCAATGTTGACATTATCCGGATAATGTTAATATTTCATTAATATAAACGAAAAATTACACATTAACCAAAACGCATGGTATATATATATATATAGTATATATTCGCTATAAAAATTATATAATGAAAATGACAAAGGGAGATAAAAAAAATAATAAAATAAGCGTCAATTTGATTGTTTACAGAAATGTTGAAAAATATATGTAATTTGATGATATTATATGTCATGAAAATTTAAAATAAAAATAATGCTACTATAAAACCTTGCCACCAAGACATTAAACATAGGTACCGCAGGCGAATAATGTGGTTAACCGACGCAATAAATATTACTCATTATTATATGTTAAAATTTGAATATTAACGAAACATTACATATTTTCTTTTTAATTTCATTTAACACCGAATATTTATTCAATGTCATTCTGCCAACTATATTTTATTCAAAATTTAAATATTTTTAATAATAATAACCATTTATATTTACATTTTGTTATAAATTCCTATAAATTATACTTAATCATTAGTCATTATAATAATATAGTATGTCCAAGCCAACGAATAATATTGATAAGCTTCGCATGCCTCTCCGCCACCGACCGGCTCACACACGCACACACATTATTGTATATTTTATTTTTCTATGTTAATTGTGTCGTCCGTGAATTATTATTTAATATATAAATGTGATAAATGCATATTATATAATTATGTAATACGGCCGCCGCAGTCTATTTACTAAAAAATAATTATATATACTGGACTTTATATTCTAGGATTTTTTTACCTCGGACTTTTAGTTAGTATACCGTGTGCCACAGATCAGTTTTTATAATTTTTCCTCCATGTATAGATTGTATATTATATTTTATTATTATAATATATATCATATCTACTTATATGCTCTTAACATTTTGTTTTTTTGTTACCATGTACTATGTAGTTACAGTGAAATGAATACATGCAGCAGGCTTCGTGTTTTTATGAGCATAATATATAAGGTATCAATAGAGGTATAAATATAATATTATGATTAAGCATTCCACTCGAATAGTTAGGTAGGTAAATTATGTGGTCCATCGGCTGTGGTTTGAACTTCGAAGACCTCTGGACTATTAATAGTTGAATAAACACTAACTATAGACATAAAGCTAGCGATAAGAAATTAGAAAATTATTATATAAAACTACCATTCTTTTAGTTAGGTATATTAATTTAGGAAACAAATGCAGTTTAGTTCCCACGAGTTACCCAGTTTAGTTTTCGAATATTTTTTTCCCAAAATGTGTGTTTTAAAGCACTAATTAATTATTACAAAAACATTTGGAAAATACTTGATAAATAAAAAAAGAGTAAAACCTATGTCGAAATATAGTAGGTACATTAAATTATATTAATTGTAAATACGCAAAACGCAATAATATGTGATCTGATTTTTCAGTTATTTTTACACGGAGAAAATAATTTGGTTATTGTATTTATTTTTTTTCCATTTACCGGTATTTACTATTTTATGGTTCATAATCTTATAATATTTATTTATAATGACGTATACAGACCCGTACAAATATTCAACCATAGACTAAATTAGGTATATAAATGCAGTTTAGTTCCCATGCGATTTTTTCGATTTTTTTTTTCCCCCAAAATGTGTGTTTTAAAGCACTGGACACTAAAGTCTAATTCAAAAATTCTCACAATTTTTCATTTAAAAAGTTATATCAAAAAAACCATAAAACAGTAATTTTCAAAAATACGTAATATCCTCGATAAAAACATCGAAAAATATTTAGATTTTTTTTTAATTGTATGTTTTTTATGATAGACGGAAATATGCAAATAGATTTTAACTATCGTATTTGCTGTTTGAAAACTTGTAAATTAAAACCAACATTTACACAGTATCACAGCTTGATATCACAATATCCTTCGGCAGTGACTACGTGTGTATCGGCACTCGTCGCTACATTGCTCGGCGCCGTCGCTCCGCTCCACAAATCGAAAATACCCCTCCACTTGTTATGCAAAACCACCTCATGTAGAACACATTGGTCACATATATATTAATCTGCATTTTTCATCAAAACTACTTTAGATAGGTAATATTATAACAAGTTAAAATAACATAATTAATAAGAGGTGACAATCCAATACGAAAACATAAGAAAGCAAAGTGCATGCGTAAATGCGTAAAATCGTAAACTTTGGAAAGATAATACTTCCAAAATAATAAATTACGAGAATTTTTTAATTAGACTTTAGTATTCAGTGCTTTAAAACACACATTTTAAAGGAAAAAAATCGCGTAGGAACTAAACTTCATTTATGCCTAATTTAGTCTATGGTTGAAGATTTATACGGGCCTGTATACATTATAAATAAATACTATAGTTTTATTAATCATAAAATACCGATACATGGAAAAAAATAAATGCTATAACCAAATAATTTTTTCCGTTTATAAATACCTAATTGAAAAATCGGAACACATATTACTGCGTTTTGCGTGTTTACAAATATAATATAATGTACTATATTTCGACATAGGTTTTACTCTTTTTATTTATCAAATATTTTTCAAATGTTTTTGTAATAATTAATATAAACTATTATTTTTTTTTTTCAGTGAAGTTTTAAATGTGACAAATAACCGTACAAATCTACTAAACATCACGTTTTGTCCCGATTTGGACTGCCTATTTGACGTATATTTTGATGGATTTCGAGTTGACCTAACCGATAAACCATGGAAACTATTGACTACAAGTAGATCACGACATATGGTATCTGAACGTTTTGGTGTACCTGATATAGCAATGGGATTCGGACAAAAATTCGTAATTGTGTCTTATAGGCGACCGGTGAAACGTATTAAGACATTTGATAACTTTACACAAGTAGCAGAACTAAAATCAAGAATATCTGACAAATTTAAATGTATGTCCATTGGTATAGAATCCATGGTGACGGATTTTATTGCAGAGCATGGATCACATTATATTGATGAATACACATTAGGAAATACTGTTTTCCAGGTATAGCCAGTATAGGTTAACTTGCTACACCTTTAATAATTTTATTTAAATATAAGTACTGATTAAGCATTTATTGGCTGAAATGTAGATCGGAGAATCGGACACAATATTTTAGTATTTCTTACGCACTCCTTTCAAGATTTGTCCTAATTAGTAATTACCAACACCTACGTTATTTATCATAATTTCTTCAAAAACAACACACCCAAACATTTTTTTTTTTGTTTTTTTTTTGCCTTTGATATCTTCTTGTACAACAATATCATTAATATGCATTAAGTATATCCTGAGCAATGAGCATTCTATTAAAGTGATAATCTCTCTTATATACACCAATAACTACACTCTACAGTGTACTTTATAATAGTAGAGCAAAAGACAAAATCTAATTTACAATTAATATTATAATATACTTTACCTACTGTTATTTGGTTTTTAGTACAAAGTTACAAAAATTGCATTGTTTTAAATATAATATTTTGAAAATAATATAATTTAATGAATTTTAACTAAACACCTGCTAAAGTGCTAAATATTGCATCAGCGCAATTTTTTAGATCCAAATCATACCTCCCGTAAATTATAAAATATATAATAACCGATTAAATTGCTCTGTCAGTACAATAAGGCCAAAACTCAAAAAAAGGCAAATGATCAGGAAATCAATATGAAAGTTTAGAATAAATGACAATTTTTTCATCAAACAAAAAAAAAATGTTAAGGGTAGATACATATTTGTAATTTTGTTGCGATTATAATCAAGTGATTTTTGTCCTTGTAAATAGCTTTACTTTCGTGTGACTTCGACTTGAAAGAACAAAATTTCAAATTTTTCCATGGCTTTATTGTACTACCTTTTGAATTGATTTTAATATTATTTTGACAGAGAAACAAAATGTATGAAGTATTAAAAATTATGATTTTATTAATGTAATAATATTATTAAATAAGTTTATGTTGATCTACAAAACACTTAAACGGAAAAATAAAAAATAATAACATAATATAATATTTAGTTTATAGGTAAAATGACCAACATTTCAACAATCAATCTCTTGAATGTTTGATTATTATTAACAATATTAACATTGAATTATAACAATTTGTATATTAAATTATTATTATTACAAAATAATATTATAATTTTAAAATTATAATAGTAATATAGTAATATCACTTTTGTATTAAAATAAAAAATAAATAACATCTCTTCTGTCTCTTAGTTTCTATATTTTTCAAAATAATTTACTCAATTTATCAATATTTTCTACTGTGGTTGAGTATTGATCATCGTAGAGAGTACAATTATTATTTTTAAGTATAAGTCTATTAAAAAATATTTTAATAATGTATATGTCGTATCCACATAGTGAAATCACTAGTTTCATGAACTGGGTATCCAGATAGTGAAGTTTGTCTAGATCGCGAATTTTGACGAAAATACATTATATTGTGGACATCCATTTCATGAAACGGACATTACCTATTTTGTTCATTTGTTTATCATTAATACATATTAGTATATGTTGTCATCTAGAGTCTGGAGGTTGATTTTGAGATAGCTATCGACATTATGTGTATACTGTATATAAGGAGATCCATTTAACGTAAGGAATTCATTATTACAGAAAAACACTAACGTGTTTGAAAATATTTCTTTTAAATAAATTTACAAAATAATATTATTGGAATATTTTAGTTTTTGACACTTTCTGAAAAACAAAATAGGTATATTTTTATTTCCTTATTCCTAAACAGAATATTATTCGGAGTATTTCAATTTTCTGTCTATAAAAATCGAATTTTAAACAAGTAGTTTATTAGTTATAACTTATAAGTACTAAATGTTTTGGTGAGCGGAGTAATGGATCAGTATTTTGCCAGGAGTATCCCTGTACCATTCCACTCCACTTAAAGTACTTATAACTCATAGACTACTCCTAAAAAATGTAATTATTATCAATAACAATACTCCGAAAAACCCGCTGCTTTGAAAGGAAAAAAATTTAAATTAGTAAAACTTTTTTTTGGGGAAAATTTTGTTTTTAACGACTTAAAATTATATAAAAAATAAATTGTAAAACCTAATAGTTTTTTCTTTAAATAATGAGTGTCTTGCGTAAAACGGATCACTCGATATAATATTATAATGATAACCACATACGGTGTCGCTGTTCCGCGTATAGGTGTTGGTGTATCTTCCGGTGTTCTACGACAAGTTCTACAAGTGCGTGGTCAACAACTGTTCGGAATCGGACACGGCGTTGTTGCTGTCACCACTGTATACCGAATACCAGGGACGTGTGACGAGCGTCGGGTCCGACGCGGTGGAGAAATGGGTCGACACCAACCTACAGGTCGAGTCCAAGCTGGGCCACACGTACATCAGCCTGTACGGGCTCAAGAACCGACCTGAGCTGTGGAACGAGATCGTCGCGCTGATGGACAAGCAGTCGGTGGTCGGGCTGCGACTCAACGTCGTGTCCGCGTTCATCGACGAGCCAGTCAAGCGGAAATGGTTCACCGAGGTGCTGGACAACCATATGAAACTCCGCGAACTCAACCTCTGAACCCGGAAATTATGAACAATAATCCATTTGTATTAAATAATATAAAATATTACGAATGTCACCGACCGATCGTTAAGAAATAGTATTATGTTCGAAACGTGTAAATTGTCTATACCCTTATAATATAATATTATATAGATATACCGTATATATAAAATAGTTGCAGCACATCGATGGTATAGGCGGGAGATTGTCACGTAAACGAAAAGAAAAAAAACCATTTCATATATTTTGTTATTTTCGAGTATATTAAAATAATTGTATACAACTATATATTTACATTGTTTAGCGTTTGTTTAAAAATAATACTGAATAAATTTTATTGAAGAAAATTCAATAATTCTATTTTGTGTAAAATAACCATATAATATATTATGTACATATTATGTACCTACTTATATAATATGAATATAGTTACACTTATATACTCGTAAATCGTAATGTAAACATGTATACTGTATAATACCTATACTATATAAAGGCTATAATACTTTAATATTTAGAAACAAATACAAATATAATGTATTTGTATAATATTATGTTATTATATTCAATATATTATATTGAATATAATTGTCAGATACTATTACTATTATTTCATATCATATACAAGCCAGTTATATTTATCGTCATTACTCATTACTGGATTACCTATACCTACCTACATTGCTTATAACGATAAACGTCAGTGTCAATGTTATTTTTAGGCAATTTATTATTATTTGTTATTATATATATATATATTATTGTCAATAATTGTCGTCAATAACTTTAAAATAATAATGATATTTTCACTTATTGTTTGTATTAGAAATTTCTATACATCATAACATTTTCGAAATATTGTGACTCTTTTTGAGCTATTTATGTAAAAATAAACTTGAAAATATATAAATAATATTAAATATATGTC
>NC_042493.1:109642763-109644363 GCF_005508785.2 Acyrthosiphon pisum
TTTTCTTTTGTTTTCCCGGCGCTTTGATAACTACTGGGAAATTTAAATTTTGACCTCCCCAATGCACCAACGATATTCACTTTCTGATCGAACAAGATACTGAAGTTGAAAATCGTAGCATTATTTCGAATACTTATCGTGTACACAGACACAAAAAAAATAAAAAAATAATAAAATGTTCATTTTTTATACCTAAAGATTGAAAATTTAAAACAAGGATTATCATTAATAATTGATACTATTGATAACCAAAAAATCTAAAAAATAAAACCATAGTTATTTTTACAAACATTTTATGTTCAAATTTGGAACATAATATGATGCATTGATGCATGGAAATCAAAATAAGCATTTTTGATTCTGAGTGGACCGATAAATGTATTGATTTTACAATTATGTGTGTATTTTTATGTCTGTCAACACCTTTAGGGACAGTAAAATTGCTTCGATTTTCTTCAACAGCATCTTCTCTGTGAGGATGTTTTTTGGTACATGTTTTGTCTCTCTCATATGTTATGTTTTTTCTCTCAGTTATGTCGTCTGGATTAACCAACGGCCGAGTGGTGTGGGAAGTTCTGTCCATTAGTTTATAGGTATATGAATAGGACAAGTAAATACATAATGGCAGACCGGATGACCATATATAGGCGTGCGCAGAATTCGATTTCCGGTCGAGCCTGAGTAATTATAGTGTCTTAATATGTGGACAGCGCCCCTATTTATTTAGGTATGAGCTATAAACGTCGCTTACTATAATAGTGTACATCTAATGTAATAATATGATAATTGATAACATAATAGCATTAAATCTTTTTAGGTACATAGTACTACATACATAGGTACAAACTACACGTAATCTACACGGTGACGTGGACGCGTTGTTTTCGAAATGAAATAATTATTTTAAAATATGAGTACATATTTTATGTTACATTGGGCTGCAGGGGCGGACTGGGTAGGAGACAGGCCAGTCAGCGGTTTTAAAACTTCGGGCCATGTTTTACGGGAAATTAATAAACATAATAAAGTCAATTTTTTTTATCGAATTACTATTCAATTATGTTTGCTTATCAGTTACCACAGTTGATTATTTATTAGTTATTACTTTACATAAATATGATAATATTAAAAGACTGAGTACAAATGTTTGTGATTTTACTATACCACGGCTTCGCCCACGAACAAACTACAAATTATCTGCAACTTCAATAGATGGTCGCGTATAAATTCAAAATTTAATTTTTGTTGATTTTTTTCGTGAGCAATATCTTTTAATTTTTGTCTATCAGTTTCTTTTTTTTTTGCCCATCCAGAACTTCGTTTTAATTTCGCAAGGTATTTATTACCATCATCATCACCACTATTTTTAATATCGTCAATTTTAAATTGAAGATATGTTACTAATCTAAATCCCAAACAGTATTGCATTAATATATATTTATATACAAAATTAAAACAATTAATTTAACCCATCATTGTACTAATATAAATTATTTATGGTAATATAAAAGACTAGACTAAAACGCCGTTTCCGCTAAAAATCATATTTTTGATACAATGGTATATCATTGAATTCAAATTGACACATATACATTATAGC
>NC_042493.1:109644413-109676326 GCF_005508785.2 Acyrthosiphon pisum
TTAGTGACACACTTTACATTTTACATACAGTAGAACGGTACCCACTTGGGACTAGCCCGCATTTTAATATATAAAATAATAATTGGTAATAAAATATTATAATTTACAAATTTTAAATTCTATATTAAGATAAATTCTGTTTTTAAATTGTTTGATATTATTTTACAAAATCCAATAATCGTGACTAAAGTCTAAGGAAATTAAGCAAAGAAAAAATTTAACATGAACTAATATGAAGAACAAATGATATCCTCCAGTTATCCAGTTATTAAAAATACTAGGTTTCAATACGTGACAATAATTGTGTCGTATATACCTGTTAAAATAACCACTGTTAGTTTTGATACAAGAGTGAATCGACCTATTATCAAACTTTTATCTAGGTCTTAGCGTGGGCCTATTGTCAAACTTTTAGGTAAGAATATTATATGGGTCTTAGCGTAGGTGATTTTTCGATATTTTCATTTTCGAGAAAAATAAGGGTATGGGAAATATCAAAAATTATAAATGCTGATATCTCTCTTAAAAATTAAAATATTAAAAAATCGCACATGCTAAGGCCCAGATAATGTTCTTACCTAAAAGTTTGATAATAGGCCATTTCACTTTAGTATCAATTGAGAATAGTGAACAATTTGCTATGTCGTGCTTGTGTAAGACGGAGACAACACATACGGGTGTAGCGTCCTCTTTATCGTGTACACAGACACAATTTTCTATTTGTTTGCTTGTGGGTCGTATTCCCATATTAAATAATGCCATTTAAATAAATTTTATTTTTGTATACAAAATACTGGCTTATTATAATGATATAATAAGTGTGCATGGATACAAATTTAATATCATATTTCAATTAAAACATTAGTATCGTACCTATTTATTTTATACCTATATAAATTATTGAAGGGTGGAAATGCAAAAAGTGGTATTGCTAATAACTAATACGCAAAAACATTGCTATCGTCGGCCTAAGTCGCAAAGGGCGTATTTCCAAAATAACAAATTTATCAAGAGGGGAAAAAACATTTCGTTGGCCTATTTCAATTTCAAGGAAGATAAAATGAAACAATTTCAGTTACAACTTTATCATTTTTTTTTCTTAATTTTAATCACTAATAATCCCGAATCCCTTTAGAAGTTTCAAGTAACCACGAATAAAATTATACAATCATAACAAAATAACTAAATAGTTATTCTAGGTTTTTAAATATATAATTTCGTCTAAATTTGAAATTAAAATGACTATAAAAATAAACTGTACTTATGTATTTTTTAGATTTTTTGGTAACAGAATTAACTATTTACGTTGAATCTTGTTTTAAATTTTCAATCCTTAGATATAAAAGTTTAACATTTTATAAATTTTCAACTACAAAATAATTATTCAATTTTAAATTTTTAAATGTTGTCAAAATTCAATCTTTAAATGCTTATAAAAAAAATTGTGCCTATGTATTTTTAATATTTTTCAACTGCTATTGTAACAATATATCAGGAGCCTTGAATTAAATTTTTACACTTTTTGGCCCGACAGATAAAACTTTATTGATATTCATATAAAAAAAATACATAAAAAAAATTGAAATAAAATATGAAACTGTCCGTAAACAGCTCAAAACAAGTCATAATATTTTGAAAATTTTATGATGTATAAGAATTGATAAAATAAACATTCAGTGAAATTTACATGTATCTACAGTTATTCGTTTTAGAATCACAACAAAATAAAAAAATCGCTACATAAGAAATCGAGTGAATATCCAATGTTGTAAAAATATGAATTTCAAATGCTCATAAAAATTTAGTTTGACTTTCTTATAGACATTTTTTTTTTGATAAAAGTAGACAAACTTATAAGAAATCTTGTATTAAATTTGCATATATTAGATCTAAAAAGAAAAATTTTTATGAATTCTTAACTCAAAATAATTTGATAGTTTTCGTGATTTTTCAATATTTTGTCAATTTTTGAACTTTAAATGCTAATAAAAAAAAACTGTGACTAAGGATTTTTAACATTTTTCAAATGTCATTGTAACAATATAATAGGAGCCTTGTATTAAATTTTCAAGTATTTTTACTCAACAAATAAAGTTTTATCAATATTCATAGAAAAAAAACTAATAAAATTGGAAACTGAAAATCCCTAAACAGTTCAGAATAAATCAAAATATTTTGAAATTTTATCGTGTATAGAAAATGCAAATATAAACAACTAGTAAAAATTGCATGTATCTACGATCATTTGTTTTAAAGTTACACCAAAAACCAAAGTTGATTTTACATAAAAATTCTCGTTTCTCTTTAATTTTTCTTTTGTTTTTCACGGTGCTTTTGAAAATTACTGGGGACAAATTACTTTTGATCTCCCCAATGCACCAACTAGGTATTCACTTTCCAATCGAACAAGATACTGAAGTTGAAAATCGAAGAATTATTTTGACTACTTATCGTGTACACAGACACAAAAAAAAATAAAAAAAAAACACACACATCATTGTAAAATCAATACATTCATTGTTCCACTCAGAATCTAAAATGTTTACCGTGAATTGTTTAAAATTAAACATTTATATCATTCGAATCTAACTTATATGGAAATAGTTACTATATGAAGTATAAGTACTATATTCTATAATTTAGTTTTGGGTTGGGTTGAAAAAAAATTAAGTATGGTAGCTAGCGTTATATTAACAAAAAGTGTGTATTAACTTTTAACTTAACTGAGTTAACCTATAGTTAAATTATTAATTAACTTTTAGCTTTTAACTTTTTGTTATTTGTGCATATTAACTTAACTGAGTTAAAAAAAAATCATTAACTTTCCCAGTCTTGATTATATGTCAAACTCTTTATGCAATATCAAAAACAAATGCACATTGCAAGACTGATTTTCCTAGCCATTTAAGTTTTAAATTATTAATTTATTTCTATACTAACTATTAAGTATCTACCTGAGGACCATTATATGTAAACTAGCACCCACCATAAAAAAATCCTAGATCCGCCCCTGATTATGGTCATTACTTTTAATATACACTTTATATAGGTAAATGTTATCTGTTCTATTTTTCAACAAATCTACAATATTTTCATAAATATTTGCATATGGTTCAAATTGTAGTTTAGCAATAACCTTCTGGCGGTCGATGTACCAACCAAATCAGATAAAGGGTTTAAAGATTTTTCCGGATAAAACTGATTTTTAAAATTGTTGCTTAAAGAATTATAATACACTATATAGGTACAACATACCTAATATGCTCATACAATTATTATTATTATAAACTTATGGTTCGACTATGAACTTATTGTAGCATTGTATCAACCAATAGTAGTGTTTTTTAAACTGTTTCGTATTTAAAAATAAATTTATTAGTAATATCGTCAAATGCTTAAAATTTAAAATGCCGGCGGCCCGGCCCACACATATAAGCTACAGCACACTAGAACACCTGGCCAGTCCATCCCTGCATATTGCTGTAAATACGAAAATACCAAAAAATTACTTTAAATTCTGGCGTAGCTACTGTGGCTGAAGTCTTGATAGTCTGTGGAGTAGTGTATGTACCTACCTATGTCCTATAGTTAAAGAATTAAATTAGCAGTTATTACAGGTGAATGACTTAAAATAAAATAATTGTTTCCTATTTTTTAGATAGAGGACGATAGTATCACCATTTGAAAAGACGGTTTTTATGTTAAGTGGAAAAAAAAATCTGAAATATTTGTGGGGTTTTTTCATCTTGTTTATGGCAGCGGGTTTAGGTTATTTTTATTTTTCTGCAAAGGGAAAAGATATCCAACCACATAATATATATATTGACTCTGATAAAACGTCTTTACAAGTTAATAATTCAAAAGGAAGAAGAATATCTAGATGTCGTAGTTACATACACTTGTCCGGGAAACGAAGAACAATTCCGAAGGATGCTGTTTAGCACTGAGTCAGAGGCGGTTGGAATGTATTATACTTAGTTACACCCACCCCTTTTCAACATAGAAATTATAAATACGCTTTCAACAGTTTAAGCTACGATTATCATTTATCAAATTTCAATGATTAGGTACTTCATTACTTTATTAAACATTAAAATTTAACATTGCGGTCAGCACATACTCAACCAATCACACCCACCGGCCCACCTAATATTGATGGTGCAGTGTACCAAAAACAGTATACTCAAAGTTTGTTCGTTAACTTTTATACATCATAATATTATATTAATTTCTTATTATAAGTTAAATAAGGTAAATGGTAAATAGTAATTCAAAGATAATAAACTAAACAATTAAATTAAATGTATGATTGATAATATAAAGTCCATCTTTCTTTTCTTTTTTTTTCGCTAAAATGCAGGAGTGGACTGGCTCATCCAGAGCGGCCCGGGAAATTTTTTTCAAGTGGCCCATAAACCATAGTCTAAGGCCTTTTTTTTTGTGACATCGATGGCGGTGCCTGAATTGCTTAAGAATTATATTGACATATTGTCTAAGGTCTCATCTTATACACTATTACAGTAATACAGTGTAATTATAATGGAAAATATTATTATATTATAATTATTTAATATATTTTATAAATATATTTATTAAATGGTAAATAAATTGAATGTTTTAAAAATCGATCAAGTTCATTAAAAATATAAATGTCGTTCACGGTCACGTTCTATTTGAAAAAAAAACGATGAGTGACGTCCACTATATTGTATGGACGTGAATGCGTGAACGACGATCTTTCCAAACACTGATATAATTTTATATACCAGTTATTTCTAATAATTAATTAATGATAATTAAGTTCCATAAAATAGAGTGATTAGAAACAAATGCAAATTTAAAATTGTGTAACTTTGATGTCCACCCTATGTGCTATCAATTCATCATATCTATAAAATTAATACATTCATCGATCTGCTAACAATCTAAAAAGTGCCAATAAATTGTTTTATTATTACAAAGGTGAAGATAATAACATTAATTTAGGGCCCCCAAATACATTTTGCAAACAGTCCATAGGCGAATCTAGGAATTCATAGCAGGGTGTGCCTTTACCTCAAAAAGGCCCTCTGTAGTTCAAAATACCTCTCAGTTATCACACGTTTAAATATGTTTCCCATTTGAAATAACAATATTAATAATATTAAAAAATATTAAGATTAATTTTTATTACCTAGTTTAGATGCTATTTACTTTTTCGAGTGACCACTTGAATTCTTAGGCGACATAATATTATACTTTATACAATTATACTTCTTTGTTAAATGTTAATACTTAATATGAAATAAAGTATTTTTCATTTTGTCAATAACCATAAAAATGATAATTATACTGGTAAAATTTAATTACATAAGGTAACTATGATTATGGCAATAAATTATGACTGTAGCCATGCTATAACAGGAGTGTTTTCTCTTTTCTTGATAATATTGCTGATCTCTTATCAACAATCAACTATGCTTATCACGATAATATTTATTGACAATATTTGGTCCCTGACGCGGACACGATTAATTAAAATTAAAATTGTTTAATGTTTAATATTTAGACTCGATACTGTTGTAGCTGAAACGAGTATTATTGGCCCTACACAGGTTCATACGAGTCGCAGGGTACCTATGAAACAGTCCCCAGAGTTAATAGTTCCAGCATTGCAAACAATTAAAATGTATAGAATTATACCTACTACCTATAAGAATACTAACATTTCTGTTACTTTTTTGGATAACATAATTTTGTGACCATTTACAAAATTTACAATTTATAAAATATAATAATATACTCTAATATTTGCATATACCCACGAATAATAATGTTCAATTAAAACAAAAAAACTATAATAGTTATTCTGGGTTTTAATATATACTTAATTTTGTTCTAATTTGAACTTATAGGTAGGTAATGTCTGTAAAAAATAGATGTATATTATGAACTATTTATAAGGAGTTTTGTTTTACATTTTGTAGCGTTCACTTAATATTAAAAAGCAATAATATTAATACAAATATAATGTTTTTTCTGATCGTGAAATCCTTATGATAGCCAAAGAGACTAAGATTATTTGAATGCCTGTTAAAGCAGTTTTCAACGGAACATCGTAATCCAGATCCTGAAGTATGGTCCTTTAAAATTTAAACACATAATTCATATTAAAAAAATATATTAAGATTAGAAACAACAGGTAGGATGTCAATTATAAAGTACAAATTAAAATATAATATGAGCTAAATACATATTTTAGTGATATAACATTCAATAGTCTAGTTTGTATAGAGTCTATATATTTAGGATAGTCTAAAGACTATTTTTTGTAGAAACTAGAGGGTATTAGAACAATATAAGAACAATTATTGATATTTACAATCAATGACTCTCATCAGTACCTCGTTGGCTGTACAGTATATTATGATGCAAAACAAGTTGTCTGTACATATTTATTCGTACATTATGATACAATGAACAGCCTACAAGATGATTTTTTCCTTATAGTAAATATACACACAGCTTTGTTTGGGCGTTATTAGATGACCATTTTGGTTTTATATTTTATAATCATACTGATCCCCGATTAATTACAGTAGATATTAAAAATATTAATACTTATTTACTCACTGGCATATCCTCATTGTTTCTAGTAAGTCTAAAAGTCCTGGTGATTTAAATCTATATACAACAGCATGTTCAATATGTTCCTCTCTGTAAAATTCAGATTATATGTAATCACTTTCAACATAATAAGCCGATCTCCTAGATTTTTAAATAATTGTAAAAACAAAATCTAGTCAAATACAACTTTCATTAATTCACCTTATATTTTGTTCCATTGGTAAAATTACATTATTTCCAGTTTTAAAATTATTACTTTGAGCAGCATAACTACCTACCTATATATTAAAATAAAAATACTATTGAAAATGAAAAATTAAATTATAGAGATCGAGTAGTATTACTTAGAAGAAAAACCATTTCAATCATAAGATTGAAAATAAAAATTGCTTTTTCCCGGCTTATAGTTTTCTTCTAAAAAAATATTGGTTTTAAACCCCCCCCCCCTTATTGACATTTTCCCTCCATATATATATATATTGTTTATAGGGTTCAGGACTGCTTGTAAGTTATAAATTTGTCTTATGAAATGGCGAAATTGAATACAAAGTTTGAATTTGCATATTTGTGTATTTTTCAACTTAAATGTACATACAATTGTCGGGAAAAATTATATTTGGATAACATTGAAAAATATCTTAAAAAATATTATGTTTGGTTAGGTACAATAGGCGATAATTTTGAGATTTGAGGAGGCCGAAGCCTTTTGTAATACCATACTATTATAAAATCGAATAAGCTTAAAAAATTAAGTTAATGTTTGAGGGGCGGAGGGCTGTTAAAGTTGTTGGCGGAGCTTGGCTACAGTTGGCCCTATGTTCGCATACCTATGTAGTGTTTGAAAATTTCATGGAATTTAAAAAAATGAAATATTTCGTGAAATATTTCAAAATGTGTGAAATATTTCAATTATCATTATTTTTGTAGTTTTGTCTTGTAAAATATTAAATAATTAATCTAAATAAATTAAATACCTCATTAGTCATTGACACACATTTTTTTCTTAGTTTTAATGTATAATAATATAATATTGTATTTTTTTGCTGTACCTATTATTTGATGTAAAAATGTAAAATAAATAAGGAATAGATAGGTACCTATATTGTATATGTACCATGTACGTGGTAACTTATATAGTTATATGTTAAAAATCAGATCAGAGTTTTCTTGATCGAGAATCCTTATGACATGTATTTGTATAATTGTTTATAAAAAAAACATAATAAAAATAAAAATATAAAAATGGAATATAAATTTTTAAAAAAACGCTTGGGTATAACGTTTATCATATAATGTAATAATTATGTTATGTTATGAAGATCATTGTTTCTTATTAATGTTAACATGTATTATAATTATATAAAACAAAAAACATAATAAATATTAAATATTAAAAAGAAACAGTAAAAGGAAACCAGTACTTAGGTATATATTATAAAAATCATAGTTATCTCGCTAACGATTCACATGAAATAATATAAATTATAATTATAATATTTATATATAGGTAATAAAAATATAAACAAAATAATATTTAAAATATAAAAATTAAACAATTAATAAAAATCCCATATTTCACAAAACATTGAAATATTTCACAACTTAGTGAAATATTTCTCATACTTCAAACACTATACAAAAGATTTCACGAAAGATTACGTAAGATTTCATAAGTCTATTTGTGACAAAACTGTGTTCAAACTATAATTGTAGATTGTACGAAGAAATGAACATCAGTAGATATAGGTACGTGTTTGTTTATCAAGGTGTTCACATATCACGTTATTCGTTATTACTTATTTATTAACCTAGTACTTATTGTATGCCAGCATTTTTAAAAATAAAGTTGTTATTTATTTATTTATCAGGTTTAATGTTTATATACCTACTTATTTTTTAGTTTTTTACTACCAAAATTGCAATATGTTTTATGATTTTTCAAAAATAATATACCTAAACATTTTGCTACATAATACATATATTTAAGCATATTTTGAGAATTTTGACTGCATATTTCGATAATTTTTAGTGCAACAAGTCTGAATCCTAAATTTATTTACATACGAAAACTGTAAAAACTTGGTTTTAGCCTATACTTAAAACACCCTCCATTTGATAATCCTGGCTACGCCACTGAATATACCTAAAATTAGAAAATTTAACGCTGGAAAAATACTTCACTGGAATTAAATGCACCAAATTCATAATATATGTAGGTACTCAATTAGGTGCTTAATAGGTAGGTGGGCACTTGAGAAGATGAATTATTACTTACCTTATCCAGGGACCCAATTCTGGAAATCGTGATAAACTTTGTGTCGCATGCGATAAAAAATGAATATTAGGTATGCTTGAATATAGTGTGTCTTGTATATACTTTAGTCGAACGAAAAACATTCGACTACCTATTTGTCGACTGGTAAAAAGTCGGTGAGAAACATGTTGTAGTAAACCAGCGGAGTCACTTTAATATATTCACTATATTTTAAAATGTCATAAGACGTATATTATTATAATTTAAGACAATAATTTATATCAATTTTTTTGTAAAACAATGTACAACGCCCGGACCACGAGGCTGACAGATTTATATTTTTATATCTGTGCTCGATAAAAAACCGTTCGCAAAAACAGCACGAAAACAAATCTATAAATCATAATAATAATTGTCAAGTACCGCACATGGTCATTTTTGGCAATTACAATTATATCTGTGTCGGTATCCTTTATAGCCACCTCCTAGGCTCTACCGTGTATGTTTTTATCCATATAGATTTTATATAAATATAGGATTAGATCCATAACACATTTAGAATTAGTGCAACTCATGTCTCATACACTTGTAAGACTTAGTTGGTCGTGGAGCTTGCCCTCCACATCATCGTCAGCTTAAGTCTATTTCCAATACTTTTAACTAGTGTTAACAACTACTAATTTCTCCGGCAGATGCTTTTCGCTCTGTCCTCAAATTTAAATGTATAACTTAAACCATTATACTTTTAAAACATAATAAATTACTTATATTTATTTACTGTGTCACTTGTCACTCTGTAACCTCTCCTTTGAAAAACCTATTTCAATAACAACGTCGTCGAATTCAAAATTCTAAGCTAAAATCAGTCATGTCCATGTGCGGACACCAGTTTCGAAATGGTTTCAAACTGGTTGTAAACTGAACTGATTTGCAACTTTTGTCCCAAAACAGTTGCACCGTGTGCGCTTGGCCTTAGTGAAAGATCACTACGATGTGATAAAATTATATTAATTTTTCAAATTGTTTAGTTGATAATTGATATTGTTTTGCATTCAATTTTGTGCAATAATTCTCGTGATTTGTTTATAGTTTATATACGACCCGGAACTTAATGACCAAAAACTCTTTAAAAATGCACACGAAAAAAATGTTAAAATGACTTAAAAAATGACCCAAAAATACTTTATAATGAATTTACATTTTTAAAAATGTTCGTTTTACCTATACAATTCATGTAACATAATTCGTTATATAATATAGGTGCTAGCTCCTTAAAAATATTTACTCTCGAACAGTGGCGGATTAAGACAATTGATATTAGGAGTGCACATATTAATTCTGACCACCTACCTATATTTTAAGCACTACCACTACCACCGAGGGCGCCCGCTGGGGGGAGAGAAACCATGCGCCCCCTACTATTTTTTGGCCACTACAAGAAAAAATCTGGGGGGGAGCAAACACAAATAATTAGTATATTATATTAGTTATATTTTCGAATGGTTATTATATTGTGCGTTTTTACATTTGCCCCATAATATAAGTTAAGATTGGGGCTGTCGTAAATAATAAAATATAGGTAGGTACCTACGCAATTAAAAATTGATGGGAAAAATGAAAATAAAACAAAATAACAATGTATTAAGGCAAATAAATTTATTTTTAATTATTTTTCACATAAAACAGTTTATATAATTATTCCTATATCAATAAATAATATCCTATTTAAAGTTTAAACTATGTATGTAAGACCCCATAGACGGTTTGAATATATTATACTTAAAGGTGCAAGACAATATATAGACACCCACCCACCCCTTTTCATCATAGAAATTATAAATACGCTTTCAACAGTTTCAGCTACGATTATCATTTATCAAATTTCAATGATTAGGTGCTTCATTACTTTATTAAACATTAAAATTAAACATTGCTGTTAGCACATACTCAACTAAGACCACCCATTTACCCACCTAATATTGGTGGTGCAGTGCACCAAAAACAGTATACTCAAACCGCCTCTGCATCTGAGTAGGTACATCAACTGGCAGAATAATCACTGTTCCAAGCTATACCATTCATGATGAAGGCTATTGTGGAAACGATGATTGAAGAAAAGGGATTGAACAGTAAACTATATTCAAATTCTGTGCTTAAATGGATGCCAGCCGATGTAGCCGCCAGATTAGATTATGAGAAAGATAATATGCTATTAAAATACATACCTTTAATATAATATTATCAAACATAGAAAATTGCGGTAGATTCAATACAAAATGGTGTTAATATTATACACATCTGCACGTTACTTTCCAGCTTAGACGAGTTTGGTGTTGATACAACACTTATATGTCACCTAAACGGCAAGTGTAGTATAAACACTTAATTAATTTGTATTGACCGTAGTATATGGTTAAAATGACAACAACCTATATGTTAAAATAAAGTACTTTGACAGTCACATTAACTTCGAAAAAATTAATAATTACTATAGCTACTTGTAGAAATAGCAACTATTTATTGTTAAAAATAGTCAATTAAGTGTAAATTTAATATTTGAAGATTGTTGTAGAAATAATACTAATTAATAGTTATGTAATTTGTAACAAAAAAAGCTAAATTAACTTTTGAATTTATTATCTAATTGTTGAAATGACAACAAATTGTTGTTAAATCAAAGCCACCATTAGTGTAATCCAATATAATTATAATTATAATTAATTTATCAGTGCACATATTATTATATATAATAATATGTGCACTGATAGATATATCTTATAGGGAAAAAAGGATTTGGTCCATTCAGCCGGCATACAGTATATAATATTTTACATATTACATATTTACATCTATTATATTTTATATTTATAATATGAATACTTGCACTTTTGACAACACAAATGAAGCCATAAATAAAAAATTAACAGTTTGCTTTATTTAATATAAATATTTAAGTACATATCTAAGTGACATATACAATGTTAATAAATATTTTCAAATTAACATTTTATTCATTCAATATTAATGTAGTTAGGTAGTTGTTAACCTACTTGTTAAAAATATAATATAATAAAACATTATGAACAAATTATAGGTACCTATCTAATAAAACTGGTTTGCAACCTTAAAGCAACCTATCTTGCTGCATAGATAACAATAATCATAAATAATTATTTACAAGAGCATATGAAATAAACCAACATTTTTATAATTTTATTTATTAATGCATAGGTAATTAATAATTTTTTAAATGACAGCTTTAACTTTAAAAAAAACTTAGGGTTTGAGAAACATTAAACACAGTAAAGTACTAAATATACTTAAATTAATGAATTATATAAGTGGTACTTCAAATAATTGCATTTTGGAAGATACTGTAGTTGTGATAGAAGTTTGTTTATCATACTCTGTATTCAACTTAAATAAATGCTTTTGTATAATCAGCTATGAATCATAACATTCTTTTGGATAAATACAATGGAAGACGAAATATGATTTGTAACAAACCTCTAGTCGTTAAAGGACACTCAAAATGCAAAAATTTTTGGTTTACGCGGACATAACATGTATGTATGGATTGGATATCTTCACCGACAAAGGTCATTAATGGTTGAATTGAGGATCCATATTGCCAGTACCTGTCTTGCATTTGTATCAAGTCCTCTTGAAATTTTACCATGTTCTGAAAAAAAATGTTCATCAACTATTAAATAATTTTAAATGTAGCTAGAACATCAGGCTAAAGTTGTATTTTAAACTTACAGTCACATGTATAGCAAACGCTGAGACTGATTCCGATAATGATGGCTTCCAAAATTTGGAGTTTTAGAGTCACTATTTTTTATTTGTGTTTTGGTAGGTACAAGGAATGGCAGCTGTAGAATTTTAATTATATTTGACGTTCTTCAATCTGAAAACAATTAACAAAAATTAATCTGATTTAGTTGTCAGCATTAATAATTTAAGTATAGTTTACTTAAATTATTGATGCAAAATAAAATAAAATATTTTAATATTTTCAAAAAGTTTCTCCCAGGTAGCGCTATGCTTTCTCTGTTATATTCTATGATAACTGTGAAATCAGTCATAATTTATTGTCTACTTGCTTTCAAACAATAAATTCCTTTTTTTTTTTAAGAACACTAATTCTTTTGTATTAGGTATTTTATTTTATTTTTCTCAAAGGTGCATATTATAATTTATTATATTTTATACCTATGCATATTAGTTGAACATACCATTTATTTATAATTATTATTTTAATTTTATTCCCTTATATTTCATTATTGTAATTTATTATTTGTCAAGAAAATCAAATTTATAGTGTTAATTATTAAAATAAACTAATAAAATGCTGCGCTTTAAAAACGAGGTAACAATAGTTTTTCTAAATATTGTTCTTTTAATTACCTAGGAGTAATATAATGTTAATAATAATGTAATATTCATTGTAGGGTTAATCCAAATATTAGGTAATTTAAGTGGGGAAAAAAATTAACTTTAAATAACTCACCTCCTTCTAGACATGCAGTATCTAATTTACTTAGTAGAGCCTGAGCATGTTTATCATTAACTGAGCTTCTTCGAATATCAATTATGCGTTTTGAAAATGCTTCTAATGCATTTAAAAAGTCATTCCATTCTGAATACAAGGAATGAGTTTCAGGAAAAGCGATTTTGAAATCTTCAACATTCTAATGAAATGGTTATTACTTATTACTTATTATTTAAAAATTAATTTAAAGCAAATAAAATTAAAACAAAATCTTACTAGCTCATATCTTTTTCGGCCTTGTAAAATTGGCCAAGTCAAAAAAATATTTGATAAAAAACGGTCTTGTGTATCTAAATTGTCTTTTCTTCTTATCTCATAAGTTAATGCCCAGTTTTGTTTTACTAATTGAAAATCGGCATTGTGTACATCAGTCTCTAGCCATTTCTTTGCAGTACGAACTTCATCTGTAAACATACATTATATATTATACAACAGTATTATACTTCATAACAAAAATCGGCAATGCAGATCTCACCATATTTATTTAATCGGTTTTTTTTTTTGTTAAAATAAATAAAATAATTTTTTACCTTATTTAACATTATTATTATTTTTATCATTATGTCTACTAGAATATGTTACTTAAGTGGGTATTTGTATCCAAAGGGCACTGTCCGTTAATTGTAAATAAATCTTTAAATTTAATTAACTTACCAGATATAATAATAGGAGAGCTGCTAGTCACGATTACTGCTTGATTTTTATTATATCTTTCAAACTTAATAGCTTTAATAGATCTTAATCGCCGGGCAACATTCTTCCAGCGCTCAATAAACTTTCCTTTTGCTTGGGTGTTGATGCCCTTCCAATTTAGCTGGTATGAAATATATGCTCTAAAAAAATATGAGTTATTACTAATTTACCATACTACAGAATTAAATTATTATGCATTTTAAATTTAATCATACCTACCTTTTGTTCTTTAGGACAAACTTCAACCATTAAATCTGCAATTTTTCTAAAGAAAAAATCTGTTCCTCTGAAATAATCAATAATATAAGATAATGTACATTGGCACAAATAGATGGGGGCTTGGGGGGACTTAGTCCCCTCACATTTCTGCCTAGTCCCCCCAGTTCAAAAGTCAGTAATTAGTACTGAGCATATGTCATTTTTAGAAAATATTATAGGAGGGGCTTTAGTCCCCCCCAAAATTATTTGTCTATTTGCGCCTATGATAATGTATACAAATATATGCATTAATATAAAAACATTATAAAATACATTTTACAGTAAAATTATAACTGTATTTGCTAATATCCTGAAAAAGATGATTGATTAGTTGTTGAGTAAGTAAATTTCGTGAGTCATCGGAAAGAAATCCATCATTCTCTTTATAGTCAGCTAAAATATATCTTCCATCATTAGTGGTATGCAAAAGATGTAACATAGTCAAAAGAACATTACTATTATTGTATGAAGTATAGTGATTATCAAAAAACAACAATTGAAATTCATAATTTTACATTACTTATATCCATTGGACTATAAGACCCAAACTTGGGATGCATACATTTTGGATTCACATATGGAGAAAAATTAGCTATTGCCTGTGGCTGTTGTGCCAAAGTTATTTCCTGGTTATTTGGAATAGAATTATAAAATGTATTGGCAGTTGGTTGTATTGAATTCATGTTATCCTCAGTTAATGAATCAAACGGAAACCGAAAAAAATATAAAATACATTCCTAATTATTTTTCAAGCATATACGACCATTCATTTTGTTACTTTGAAAACATCTCTTTCACCTACCATATTTTAAGTCATTAAGAAACAAAATTTTCTGACTTTTGATTGTATGAAGTCTAAGATGCAATTTAGTTACAGACAGCTGAACTATGTAGGTTGTAGGTAGGTACCTACTTAGACTTTAGAGTAATATTTTAAGACATTTGTTTGAAGTTAAAACTACAATAACTATTAATTGTTATAGATATTTTTGATATTATAGTTCAAATAACATTTATTGCTAAAATTAACATTTATCGTTGAATACACAATTAAATAGTGTTAAGATAACAATAAAATATCTATAAGTCAACATTTTTACTCTCTACATCAATATTGGTGTTAAATCAAATCCAATATTTCTGTGTATATATATTACTGTACTATGTATACATATACTATAAAAATATTTAAATTATAATATGATCTTTGACTTCAGAACTTATTGTTCGTTAATTTTTTTATATATTTGCATAAAAGCCAAAGTTCAGTTTTTAACTTGTGAGTATATACACAATATTATACACAATTACGTATTTAGAATCTATAGATATTAAGTACTATACTAATGCATAATATAATTTGGCTCGTGATTTTAATCTTTTGCACACGTTTTTATTTATTTTTATATTATATATTTTGGACGTATACGTGATTGAATGTTTTATCTAATAGAGTTATTATAATGTATTATAATGATTTGCCTAAATATGTGCACGTTAAAACTGTGTTGATGCAATTGATAAAGTGGTTATGTATTGCAAAAGGCGAAAGATACTTAGTCAATAATGTTAATTTTTATTTAAGTGATAAAAAATTTTGCAACAGCCACACTAAGCCATTAATATTACAAAAACAGATATTAATATTTAGTGTGAAGTGTACATTAGATCGATACATTAGATTTCACTCCTTAATCTCAAAAAAAAAATTGATTTCAATTTGAAATAGGTTGTCTGATCGATCTCACGCTGAATTCAAATCTGTATTTATAAATCATAATATTAATTATCAATACAATAATCTTACTTATTGACTCAAAATGGTTATTTTTACTTTTGAGTATGTTGCACATTCGAATAAAGACAGCGACAACAAACACCTGAATCCAGTCCAAAACTTTCATGTGCTGTTATTAGCTTCACTGGTATTATATTATGTACTTGGAAACTTTTAAAATATTTACTCAAAAGATTTTCCATAATTTATATTTGTCTACAACTACCACCGGCTTATTGCATTTTGCATCGAGATAGATAAACAATACTGTATCAATCGATTTAGAATATATCATGGATACATAATATAACAACATATCATCAAGGATTCCAATGACATCTGCTCGCAATGACCTGGCAACCAAAAACAAACAAAAATTCAATATACATAGGAAATGTACATTGCTTATGTAGGTATTACCTTTTGTAGAACTTATTGCATGATTTTTCCAATTGTAGTGGTGTGTCATGTGTAAACGTTGGCAGCATGATGCATGGGATCGGCAGAGGGCTTTTTGTTTATATAATAAATTAATTTATTTAAATGTGACTTATACTTATAGTTGACTGTTAAAAAAACTTTGTAATTGAGATGGCTTTATATTGAAATGTTGTAGTGTTAATTCTTGAAATGAGAACTTAATGAACTGCATTCTATTTTTCATTCTAGGAATGTTTATTTTTGTATTTACATTAGCATTGCGTTCGATTTTTAATAATTTAAATTCATCCATGTCGAGTATTCTGTTGAATAGGGGGGAATGTATTTTTAATTTAATTATTTCTGGGTTTGTTGTGTTAATGGTATATACTTTTGGTGTTTTCACTGTTTCTAGTACTATTGTTATTATTCTTTTTTGTGTTAATAAATTTAAGGTATGTTTAAAATAACGATAATTGTTTGGGGAGTTGAATGGCAAACACAAATAATGTCCTATTGCTATGAATTTTTGAAATAACCGTTTGCTCTGTGATGTATATATTAAAAAATATAATTTAGTTATAGTCATCACGAACTAGGTTTTTATTTTTACAGACAATTACCGATTTCAGTTAATGCTTAACTATGGCCGCAATTACTATTTGTTCCACAAACGAATACTCCGTGCAAGGATTGCTGTTGTAGTCTATAAAAAATTTCACCGATGGCTCGTCCCCCATATCCACCATAATACATTCTTCATTTACATAGCCACATCTGTATAACAAAGAACATTGCATTATATAATTGTATTTATACTGACAGTAACAATAACACACACCTTTCAACATCATACTGGAAATCTGAGGACGGAAAATTTTCAAAACGATCCATTTTGTATATTATAACAATCAAGATTTTCAAGGAAGAAATTTTAGTTCAAGAGCGTTCAAGAAGTTACATGTGCAATGTACAAGCGATACGTATCGGACCCGTATCGGACTCAGACTTCGATACGAGCCGGTACGTAACTATTCCATACCGATACGTACTATTCCATACCGATACGTATCAAATTTTTCTTCTTGAAAATCTTCAATGTTATATAACATTCTGTTATATCTATCTCGATGGCCTTATGATATTAATCATATTGTCAGTTATCACTTATCAATATATCAGTAAGCAAAATGTTCAAGCAATTGTTTTGGCGTTCCAAACGTTCTAAACGTTTTCCGTACCTATTCTATAACCATAAACTTATTTCCCCGTCAAACGGCCTGTTATCGTTTGTTTAACAAAATATTCACAACGGTACGTAACTACGAAAACGTTAATGATAAGCAAAGAACAAACAATCACATTTCATAAAAGATAAAATACGTATGCCACGTCGCGTATGGCGTCTTAGCAACAATCTCCGTGTAGCGTAAACATTGATCATTACGTTAATCGTCCGACGAGGATTTCAGGTTTATCTCATTTCTGTGCACGGACGCGTCATCAGACACAACACAACGTCAGTGGTTTTTGTGATAATATTAACGACGCAAGTACATTTAAATATTGAATAATCGAAATAATTGTACCGTTCTTACCGGTGAGAGTACCATTCTCTTACCGGTAAGAGTCGATCATTATGAATTAATAACTGTAAAAGTGCGTTTTCCCTGAAGCATCAGGACACGGGGTGCAGCGTCCACTACCAGTCCGGACACAGGTCGGCGTCTGCTGCGTTATAAAACATTATTTCGCTGTGAATTTCTCAAATCAAATTTCTCGTTGTTTTCGGTTTAATGCTTACGATTGTCGGCTATAGCCTCTACATAATTTAATGTGTTATCTGTTATAGTTGCTATTCAAGTATCTAAAAGGGTTATTAATTTTAATCAAAACTGTGCATTTTTTTACATTTATCAGAATGTTATACAAATTATTAAAAATGGTTTTTTTTTTTAGAATGTCAAATATCAATGCAACACCCACAACAATGTTAAGAGGTAACGAGACATTGAAAAATCGGTTCCAAATTCTGCCAAATTATGATTCTTGCTTACAGCCATCTGGCCCTTCTCAAAATGCAGTTATACTTATCACTTAATTTAATATTTCATTGATTTTAAAAAATTATCTTCTTTTTCATGATTGGTTGAGTAGCCGCAAATAATATCTAAGCCAAAACGCCCAAAATATGGTGGTAGAGGAATGGCCATTCGAGAACTAGCCGAGTCTTTGTCTGCAGATGCCATGAACAAAACAATTTTGGTTTGTATGATAATTTTAACTTATAATGTATACTGAATGCTTTATATATTATTTAATTGTTTTTTAACATTTGATCAGACCATAGGCGGATTTAGGAATTGATTTTTTTTTTTTGGGGGGGAGGGGGTCTTTAGTCTCAAACAGTCTAATTAATATTAATACTAATATTTTTTTGATAACAACTGCAAACGTTTTTATCATTAAAATTATACATTTCAGGACAGCTATATATATAATATAATATTACACAGGGTGTATCTTCTTAAAACAGTTTCTTCAGATATTGACATAGCACAACTTCTATATGAACGACAACTTATTGATGTTTTTCTAAATGTATATATTGCACTGAAATTATACCTGACAATACCGTTGACAAACTGTGAAGCAGAATGTTCATTCTCAAAGTTGGCTCTAATTAAAAATCGGTTAAGATCTACACAGATTAAAGATAGATAGAACGCATTAACAATTATGTCAATTGAAAATGACATATGTAGAAAACTTTCATTTGATGACGTTTTAGATACTTTTGCTTCTAGTAAATCTAGAAAAAAATATTTAAATAGTCATTTGTTTGTATTTTTGTGTCATTACCATATATGTTATATATAACATTTAACTAAATTGTATTTTTTAATACATTAACTATGTAATGTAAATTTGTTGTCTGAGAAAAAATATTTTTCTTATTTAACTAATAAATGTTAATTGGCATATTATTATTAGTGATGTTTAATACCAAATAGTTTGTACGATTGATTATCATTCGATAGTTTAAAAAAACAACCGAGTGATTTTTGGATTGAATAGATAATTAACCATCGACTTTTTTGAAAAATTATCGAGTAATACACTCGATAGTTTTTTTCGGTAGTAAATAGTAATACATGTCTGGTACAAACTAGTTTTGACTATCGAGTAAAATTAGGGCCACAAAAATAAATTAGCCCAGGGCCACTAAGTTCATTAATTCAGCTCTGCCCATGGGCAACATAGACAAAACGTGGAATCGTTTTTTATATCTTTTTAAGTAATCTAAGAATAATATTACCCATTATAAAAAAGATTGACAATAATATTTTTCAGGAAATGACTCATAGATTTGTCTAAATATTGTTTCAAAACAATTTAAACATCATTTAAATTTACAACATATTTTTATTCATTTTTAAAGTTGAATACAACGTCAAATAACAATTAAATATAAAATCGATATGTCATTTCCTCTAAAATATTATTCTCTATCTTTTTTCTAATAGGTGATTTTACTCTAAGATTACTTAAAAACATAGAAAAACTGATTCAGCGTAAATGCGTTTTGTCTATGTTGGGCATGGAAAGATAGAAAACAAAAAGTGCGCTGACATCCTCTTAACATTAAACAATTATTATTATCCATGAAGATTTTACTGATATTAATTATTTCATGCTTACAATGAACATAAACTATAATATCATTATTTTGGTTAAAATTATTCTTCTTAGTTCTATAAGAATTAAAACCATCAATCTCAAAATTAATAACACAATTATTTAGCAACAATTCAGTAAGTACTATAAAGTCAATAAAATGTAAATTGTTATTTAACATAACTAATAGCTAGTCAAAATGTATAGAAATCGATCTAATATTAAAATGAAAAATAATAAAACTAGGATTATTTATAACATAATTTTTGTTACTTTCTTCTATATTACAGAAAATAACCACTTTTAAAAAGATTGATTCATTATCTGAAGGAAATAAATGCATTTTTAAGTTGATAAATTTTTTTTTTTGTAAAAGTAGATTTTAATCTAACCAAGAAATTTGAAATTTTTATTAGTTTAATTTGATATTTCGAGGTCAAGCAAAAAAAAAAAAATTGATTATGTAGTGTTCTTTTAATGAGTGTTGTTTTGTTGTTTGTTAAAAGAATCACCCTATACATATAGGTACTAGTAACTCGTTTCCAGTGACCAGACTGGTGGGAAATCATTTTAGGATAGTCGGAGCTAATAACTAATTATTATTATAATAATAAAAAAAATGTGCTTACCTTTGTAATATCCCAGTAAGTCAACAACATCAACTGTTAACTTTAAAATATTAAATAAAGCGTTTAAAAACTTTAAACGTAATTTTATGAATACTATAATAGTCTATAGATAATAGAAATAATAATATCAATAATAATGATTTCAACATACTGGTAGCTGTAAATGTTTTAAATCCATTCCATGAATATAAACAAAAACGATGCCGCATCGTTAATTTTCTATAGTCGGAAACACAAAAACTGGTCCATGACTCCTGCAACCCGTGTGCCATATCCTATCTATTAGACACTAGGTACCGAGATAGTAAAGAAATACTTATTTGGTATGGTAGTAGAAAATTGCCCATCCCTAAATTTGTTTATGTTAGTGACTATCTGGTTCACTTCTTGTATTATTTAGATTCCTTATATACTTCTTGTATTCTTAAACTTATTCCCTGATGAATCTTTAGTTTATTTGTAAACAATATTGGGTATCCATTTATTTTAATAGTGTATAATTACTTAATGTTTTTAGAACTTTTCAAACGCTTGCATAGAACGTCATTTCAAAAGTCTTAGAGAAGAAAATGAAAAAAGTAATGTGTAATATGATTATTGATTACATTTTTTTGTTCTAGTTACAATATTTATTATTGTACTTATTATACCTAGTAATAATAATAATAATATTGTTATTCGGTATAAGTATTTAAATATTTAATTTTTGCTGTGAAGGAAATTAATTTTAAATTTGTAATAGACATAAAATATAGATTATAATATATTATATTAGTATTAACACTAATAATTTAAGTTACACATAGGTATTATAATTATCAATCAATTTTTTTCCAGAACTTAAGGAAACAAATGAAAAGATTTGGGGAAAATGCATACATTCTGATAGAAGTTCATAATATTCTGAAGGTAAAACAAAGAATTTAAATGTTTCAATTGTGTAATAGATTAATATATCCAACAGAAGAACCTTGATAATCTGAAAGAATTCAGACAAAGTTTTGTTAAGTTTAGGGATTCTTCTGAATAATTAGTTCCAAGTAGTTTGGATTTGAGATCAAGTTTAGATATTAGGAAAGGACTTAAACATGGAGTTTTCTGCTTAAAACTTTTCTTTTACTTTTAAAAAAAGGCCCCATGTTAGATGTTTGTCTAGAATAATTCTGAGGTATTTTGTTTTATTATATATTGAAATCATTACAGTATTTAATTTAATTATTGAACATTAATTACGGTGGATGAAAATAACTTGGGTTAATTTACTCTTGTTGATTTTGATAACCCAGTTTTTGGACTAGGTTGAGATGAGGTTTGTCTAATATTGTAAATGAATCACTTTTTATTAAAATGTTGCTTGGTAACCATGTAAATTATTTTTTTATGTGCACGGTACTCAGTATTAATACAACATTTTGATACTAAAAATATTTAATTCAAGTTTGTACAAGTTTAATGTTGCTGCTTCACATGTGCCCTTTTAAGAAACATTAGAAAAATGGTATATAAATAATTAAAAGTTTATTGAGTTTTGGTATTTTTTTAAAATTAAAACTGTATATTTAGGTATTAAAAAACTACATAATATCATCCTCTAGTTAACCAGCAACGATACTTTTACTAGATAATAGTCTTTGTGTTCATCTAGGGTAAAGTCAAATGTCTTCTTTGTGTATATGTCCATCATATGTATTAAAACAGCACATGTGCTTCTGACCATAGCATATATAATATATATTGATGGTGAAAAGGCCAATATCTTCACTTTTGTTGAAATTGTGGTTACAACAAAATTATAAAATGCATATTATTTGCTTGTGTTTAACCCATATTACGATTTAATCATTATAGTTTTTAATATTATTAATTTATTTTAATGTCGTAAGCCAATATGGTAAATAGTTACAAATGCTGTAAGCCTTATTATGAAAACGTCAGCCTCAAAATTTTGATTTTAATTACCTATGCTACATTGTTGTAACCCACATACGAATGTTATAATAAAAAAACGCAAGCCTCAATATATTTTCAATATAATGCCACATTGTTGTAACCTGAAAGCTGAAATGTTAATCAAATACCACATGTTTAATAAACACAAAAATGCAGTAAAACTGTAAAACCAGTTGTTCATAATTATTCTAACATAAATATGCTGAATATCTGTGAAAAAATATTGAAAAATCTTTATCCGCCAAAAAAAATATATATATATATATTAATAGGTTATGACGATTACAGATTTTCGTTGGTGTTGACTTGTATATTAGATTATTATTATCTGCTAGCTTGTAATTTTTAGGTATTCTACACATTTTCTACCAAATAATACATTTTGAAATATTAAATTTAAATTTAAATGTCTATTTTAAGATCTGTTATCATAAAAATGGTTTAATAATCAAAACTTGGATTACAATGCCAAATGCAGTATCCCTAATACATTATCATTATCGTTTATATGAAAGTGTAATTATTATGTAGCCAAATGCTAAAAGCCTCAACTAGATCATAAATAAAACTAAATTAACAATATAAATAACTAATACCAACTTTCAATTCTTAAGATTATTGATTATCCAGATATCACATTAAAAAAAATATATTAACCAATCAGATAAAATCAGTTATGTAGGTAAATATCTTGTTTTAAGTGTCTCCTGTAAACTTATGTTTTTATGGGTTACGACACTTGGCCTTTTGACCATCTATTATTATTATTATATATTATTTTTATTTTGTGAGTTTTGTTAAAAGGGGTACTTGTGCTGTATATGTGTTCTTTAAATAAAAATGTTATATATCTGTGATGGTCAGTATCGCAAATGCTGTTTTAACACATATTATTGACCTATACACAAGTAACAGAAATCCAAACGTTTTCAACAAAAAATATAACCTGTGACCTTTTAACAAAAAGTGATTCAAATGGTACGCAGCTAAATGTATATCCTTATCTGTGGATAGTATGAACTTGTCATCAGCGAAAGCAACTAAGAGTGTATTGCTTGTTTAAAGGATATCAGTTATGAAAACATTATAAAGCTCAAGTGCTAAATCACTACCTTTAGGAACCCATGATTTGATTGTGTATTGAGAAGAGAATGCATTACCATGTACAACCAAAATCTGTCTAACAATCTTCTATTGTTCTAATCTAAATTTTAACTTAATGATTGTTTTCAAATATTTAGAATTTAAACACATTTTATACAAATCATAATTCGAAACCATGTAATCACAGTTTTTGTGAAATACTGTCTTACAAATAATTTCCATAGCATAAATAATATAATATAATAATACAACAGTCTATTGGGGTAGACTGAAAATATACATCTAACAGAAAATTGTATGCAAACAATAAAATACAAATAGTAGTTTTATTTTGGTTTAACAATTTGTTTGGTATTTCTTCCATTTTTCTTTTTATTACTTATTACTACTTACAGAATACAGTTATTATTAAAAACACTAATCAATACTTTCATTAAATCAGCCAAATTTATTCAAGAAGCTAAGATATTCACTGGCCCAGGGGAATTCCTAGCCAGTCCCTGCCTCGTTAGTCTCTGTCAGCCCCTTACAGTTTAACGTAAACTAATCTAATCTTCTCTAATTTTTCAGGTATTTGTTTTGGATTTGAAAACAATAGTTAAACATTTGCAGTGACTTACTACTGGACAATAAAAACTTCAATATTCATTTATTTTTTTTTTTTGTAACAATTGAAATATTATGATTGCTTTATTACTATTTACAAGCATTATCTAAGTTAATTCAAATTATATTTTTGTTTCATTTTATATTTCATGATTATTATGCTATATATAATGCTGTATTTTAATTGAATTTGTAAAGATAACATTTAAATAAAATATTACTCATATATTCAATAAATGTTCAAAATTGTTTAAATTTGTTTATAATCTTTAACACTACATTAAACCAACATCTAATTTAAAATACACATTTTTATATTTCAAACTTAATAACTATTAATATGAAGCGAGGTTTTAAAATTGTTCAAATTAAACTTCTAAGTTCAAATTAATCATTATTTAAAGACAGTTGTATTTCTGCTGTATGTCTGTCTGTCTGTCTGTCTGTCTGTCTGTGTATCAGCCTATAATATTACTAAGTATATGTGATGATATTATTGTGATCAAAGTAATTTATTTTACTATTAGGCATTAGTAAAACAGTAGGTTAAATACATTTTTGACAAAAAATTACATTAGAAAATGTCATTGAGTGTATAAATTATAATAAGATACTCTAAAAGTTTCATATACGTACCTACCCACTGTGTTTGTGAATAAAATTATTTTGTCAATGACTAATTTAAGAAAACTTTATTTTTAAATTTTATAATGAAAAAAGAATAGTAGGTACCTATATTAAAAATCATTATAAATTACTCTATCATACTTTTAGTATATTTGTTGTATCAATAGTTTATTATACGTATTTAAAAATTTAAAAATAAATGACTAATGTAGTAATGTGTTGTAAATTATTGTTATACCTGCAGCAGTTATTTGTACATACTGTGTAAGAAAAAAATAAATCATAATATAATATGAAATTGAACTGTAGCCATATAAAACAATTAAACATTTTGTTTTTCATGTCTATGGACTTAAGACTAATTAACTTCAAGTTTTTAACTTAATTTTTTCTGTGTTTATTAACTTGATCTATTTTAATATAATTAGAGGGCGGATTCGTATGATTTTACATATTTATCGTGGTTGATGATATGATATTATGCAAATAGTGACCGCATAATTTGTTTCAAGACATTAACAATATATAAACTATGAATCTTTTAGGCTGCATAATATGAAAATTAACCAACTATTTCCAATTTATTGACTTATTTAAGATTTTAATTGCATATTTCTGTGTTTTTTTTTAAACATTATTGAATTGACTAATATTGACATTATTCTATATGAGATTAAGAAATCTAATATGCTTCATGTCATTGTGATTCCAAATAAAAGAAATTTTTACTGTTTTGTTGCAATTATTCCAGTAGTGGCATTTTAATTCTTTATATGTTTATTGTACCATAATAATAAAATAAATGTATATTATTAAATTTAATAAGAACTTAAAAAACACGATTCCTAGTAGTGCATGCAGATGACAGTAGTTACGGCTCTGAAGTTTTTTATTTGGGCCACGGGTCGAACCACTGCAATCGTATATATATATATATTTTGTATGAATTTCTAACTAAAAAATAGTTTTCAAATTTTCGTGATTTTTACGAAATTTGTCAAAATTCTGACTTCAGACGCTCATAAAAAACTATTGAGGATTTACGCCGAACTTTTTTTTTATTTCCACCAAAGACAATTTACGAGGAACGTTGTAGGCGTATTACATTCTCGAGTTTTTGGACAGAGCGAAAATGTTTTTATCGACATAAATTATGAAATAACTAAAATAATCGAACATTTCATATGTATATGAATACCTCGACACGAATCTAAAAATTTTTGAAAATTTTACGGTTTTATATTCTAATATAAACAATCAGTGAAAATTGCATATATCTACAGACATTTATTTTAGAGTAACACCACTTACACGAAAAACCAAAACCGATATTATGTAGGTACGTAAAAACTCACGTTTTCCTAAATTTTTTTTTTGTTTTCCAGGCGCTTTTGGCGGCTAGGCAGTTACTGTTCATTTAGACATGGCCCTATGCACCTACTAGATCTAATGAGCGTGTGGTAGCTTGTTTGAGATATATTATAACAAAAAAAACTGAATTCATACTACTGGTACCTATTTAAACCTAAATATTTATTTAATAAACTACATCCTTTATGGGTTACTTACTTGTTTTGGAAACATTAATCATTTTTTCAGATTTCATGTGGCGATAGCCCCAGTGCACATTCAAGAATGTTTAATAAAATTACCCGACTATAATTTTACATTCAAAGATTGGAGGATTGGTCGAGAATACCCAACATTCCAACCAGATGAATGTGTAATCAATGAAATTATGCATATTTATGAAGAGTATAAATTTACTAAGAATCAAGCGACTAAAGCTATAAAAGAGTTCCCTGATCAATTGACACAGTCTAAACGTGAGCTCGATGACCAAATTGAAAATTTACCTGATCGTAAGGTGAGAAAGTATGAAATTCTTGAGGAACCATTACACGAGGGTTGCCGTAATCAAGAATGGAAGGTAACTAATTTTTTTAAATTATTGAGCTAAGTTAATATGGTAAAGAGTCGTTATTACATTTTTAATCGACATTCGTCATGAATGTGTTCATGGTGTAAATACCTACATAGGTAAGAGCTTAAAATTAATCTAAATATTTTTAGATTATTGATTTTGACAATTTTGTTAAAAATTTAAATTCAAATGTTTATAAAAAATGTGTGCTTGTGTATTTTAAATATATTTAAATTGCTATAATACAAACTTATGAAGAACCTTGTATTAAATTTTTAGTCCTTAGGTTTAAACATTTTTAAAAACATTTTATACATTTTTAATTACATAATAATTTGTGATTTTTTGTGATTTTCACAATTATTGTCAGGCATAGTAAGTTATTTTATCTAAAATTCAAAATAATTACTCTAGGTTTCTTTCATTTAAATGATAAGTATACAGGCGTTGAATGATTTTTAATTTATCAAAACTATATTTACTATTTAACAAAAATAAATTGAAATTCCTATTAAATTATATAATAAAATAATCGACTGCCCTGAATTACTAGAATGTATTGACATAAACACCATAGGATCACATGAAAAGTTTTTATTTTATCTAAAAAACACTTAAAATAATTCATAAGTTCTCCGTGCAACATCTTCATAACACTAGAAAATACATAGATTTCTTGCCACTTAGGAATCGTTAAATAATTGTTTTGCAATAGTTTCTACATATTTTATTTCTTCATCTCAGTGAACATGATAAATGGAAATATCATTCGATCGTGTTTGACTTATAGTAGATCTTATTAAGTTTTTTTAGAACAGAAGAAGATATTTCAAATGGTGAATATAACGCACGTGGCTCTATGTCATTTATCCTCTTCTAAAGTCCACTTCTGTAAACAACGAGTACCTATCCAATTTAGTAATTTTACTGGAAAAAAGTAACTTAAAACAATATTTTGTATAAATTAGTTACAATAAAATCTAATTAAAATTAGCATCAAATTATTTAAAAAGTAATTTTTGTTACTATAAATTTTTACTTAGTAAAGTAAATAACTAATTTGAGTTATTCCTAAACACTGGGTATACAGAATGATATTTTTAAAGTATTTAAATGCATTTTAAGGTTTTTTTTACCATGAATATACTCACAACATTGACTATATTAATATGACTAATAAGTAAGAACAGAAGCACAGAATCTTAATAATTACTCTAATTATAATATCGGTAATATACCAGTTATATTTATTTTTTGCACTGAAATAATATATACAATACATTTTATTTAAAGCTCATAGATACAGGTGAACAATCAAAGTCATTGAACTCAGTAGTGGCTTATAAGATTAATATGAAATGCAAAAATATACTTCTAGAATATGAGCAACTGCAAAATTTAAAAGTATGTACTCAAGGCAAAAATATTAATTATAATCATAGTTTTAATTTTAACAGCGCTTTTTTGTATAGGATATAATATATTCATTATCGGAAGATGATTCTTCCATAATCTTTACAAGGTATGAAGAGTTTGTGAAGAGTATGTCACTTATCACTTTAGATAGTCCTATCGATCAAGCATCAGTGGCAGGAAACATTTTTGCAGAACTTTTATCCAAAAATATTCTTTCTATAACGACCATCACTCAAGGGCAATTATTAATTATATATTTTTTTTAAATTATAAAACATTCTTATTTCTGTAAGTATTTTTGTTTTTGTAGAATTGATGATGTTCTTAAATATTGGAATGATTGTTTGATGAATTTCCCTCAATTTTTCACCTATATTGCTGCCATTATTGGTAACTTGTTGTTTATATTTATTATCATATATTTGAAGTATACAATCATTCTAAATGTATATTTTTTATTTACAGCTCCATTATTATTATCACAGAATGGTACCTTCGATTTCAACAGCTTAAAAGATTCTTGTACATCTATACGACCAGGCAATTCTAGTAAATTGTTCATCGAAGTACTATATAAAATTAATAGTTCCAAGGAAGCGCTTAACATTAAAGAAGTATGACGTGATACCTATAATTTTAGTTATTTATTCTACTTTTGTTTTTTTTTGCTTTACATGCCTTGAATGTTTTTTTTGCATATAAAGAAATTTAGAATGTTTTGTCTATTCAATAGACTTCCAATATCTGAGTTTATTCTTAACTCATATTCTCCATTATCTGAGTTTTGTATAGGTCTATACTTCATAGATTTTTCTCAGAAATCTAAAATTATATAAGTTATACAGACCCGTAGAGACTTTGGTCCACACCCATTTTAGTCATTTTTAGAGTAATCTTACATCACATTAACACATGAATATTTAGTTATTTACCAACTATACATTACTCATCAGCAAAAACTATATACTTTATATTATATCAAATACAATATTATACGTAATATAAAACTCCATTGGAAAAATGAATAAATAAACGTTGAGTGTACTGTTTAGTCAGTATATTTAAATACTGAAATCAACATTTCATTACAAACTAAAATGTATATCATTTTTACAAAATATTTATAAACATTAAATTATAAAATTAAAAATAAAAACATACCTTCATAACGTTTTAATTTGTATCATACTATTGATCAAATAAATACTGACAACAATAATAATTGATTTTCTGTACATTGATATTAATTATACAACAGTTAGGTTCATTACTGTTATTGCTGTGTGTTTTTGGACGTATAATTACAATATTTTCTGCATTATTCCACTCTAGATTAACATTACCCAAATTTCTCGTTCATAAGAATCTATTGTAGTTATTACTGATGTTATAAGTTACAGTAATGTCACTATTTTAGAGAGTTTACAGCTATAGGTATTTTAAACATTTATAATATTGATGTACAAGATAATTGCTACCTATTAATAACAGTATAGTTGGCTAATTCTTTGGTAACGTATTAATATTACTTTTTTTTTAATCTAAGGAGAAACTAGGTGGTATATTGTGGATTTACAACAAGTGGAATGCGTTGGAAAATTTTCCTCTTGAATTTTTTGTGCCCAATAACCAAATAAATAATTATTTCAAAAAAGATGTAAGTACATTTTTAAACATAATAAATGCATGTATTTTTTTTATTCCATTGTGTTTAATTTATATAATTCTAGCAAATTGGAGTATTCCTCTTATCTATTGCTATTTATGATAAAATGAGGTTCATTGATAATAAACTACTGTACGATATATTGCAAAGCTGGATATGTGTAAGCAAAATAATTAAAGCAATCAATTTAAATTATTGAACTGTATTTTGTATTATGCAAGTTGAAAATTAGCATTTTTATTAAATGATTTTATTTTTTTAATTCAGGCTAATATCGATGCAGAAATCATTAAAACCCCTCTGTTTGTGCAAGCATTAACTATTGCTATTGTCATTGTATGTTTGAGTAAGTCACTAATTCTAAACCTATAGTAAAATAATTACTCAATTATTCAACATAAGTTTTTAATTTACAGAATTGAATCTTTCTTATGAGGGTTTCTTTGATTCTATTCATTTGAAATTATTAACCTGTTATATTCAATTTGAATCACTCCCAGAATATGAAATCAAGGAACGAGAAGTAAAATGCATGTTGGGCATTCAAATAATGTCTGCTACACTTAAGCATCCCAGAGGTCAGTTGCTACCTAAATAAATGTTTGTTTCGTTTATAATGTGATATTGTTTTTCAATTAGGAATGGTATCAAAACTGTTCAATAAGCTCTATGAACATAGAGTTATAAGGAAAGAATCATTTGAACTATTCATAAAAGAATATGAAAAAATAGTTGACAAATAGACTGTATTGTCATCAATCTACACAAAATTTTTCTATTTTTAAAAATTAAATAATTTTCAGATACAATTGATATGAAAAATTTTGAAGAAAAGCTTGCTCCTTAGTAAGAACAATATATGATCTACATTTTATTTGTTGACCATTGACTTTTTTTGACAATGTGTTTATTACAAATTAATGATATTATTATTATATTATGAAGAAATTATTAAACTGTTATTATTACTATATATCATTATTATGTAGTTGAAAATTGTGTCTATGTAACCAGACAAAAAAAAATAATTTTATGTAATTTAAATTTATAAAATAATACGAAAATTAACCAACTTTTTCCATTTTATTGACTTATTTAAGATTTTAATTGTATATTTCTGTGTTTTTTTTTAGACATTTTTGAATTGACTAATATTGACATTTTTCTATATGAGATAATGAAATCTAATATGCTTCATGTCATTGTGATTCCAAATAAAAGACATTTTTTACTGTTTTGTTGCAATTATTCCAGTAGTGGCATTTTAATTCTTTATATGTTTATTGTACCATAATAATAAAATAAATGTATATTATTAAATTTAATAAGAACTTAAAAAACACGATTCCTAGTAGTGCATGCAGATGACAGTAGTTACGGCTCTGAAGTTTTTTATTTGGGCCACGGGTCGAACCACTGCAATCGTATATATATATATATATTTTGTATGAATTTCTAACTAAAAAATAGTTTTCAAATTTTCGTGATTTTTACGAATTTTGTCAAAATTCTGACTTCAGACGCTCATAAAAAACTATTGAGGATTTACGCCGAACTTTTTTTTTATTTCCACCAAAGACAATTTACGAGGAACGTTGTAGGCGTATTACATTCTCGAGTTTTTGGACAGAGCGAAAATGTTTTTATCGACATAAATTATGAAATAACTAAAATAATCGAACATTTCATATTTATATGAATACCTCGACACGAATATAAAAAATTTTGAAAATGTTTACTGTTTTATATT
>NC_042493.1:109676376-109700199 GCF_005508785.2 Acyrthosiphon pisum
GTGAATTTGCCATAAACTGAACCAGAGAGCTGCAATCGTGAAAACACAGAATATCTATGTTCCTATATTATGCAGGAAAAAGACAGAAAACAAAATGTTGGTGTCGGCCCCTTAAACCTCGGTAAGTAATGACGATTCTGCAAACGGTCAGCTATTTAAATAAAAATGTACCAACATCTTGTCAATCATACCGATGGACATCATAAAGTGATTAGACATCTGATTTGAATTCATTAATATGTCTACTTGAGATTGATCAGACCACTTTTTTAAAATTTTGTTCCTAAACTCCTATACATTTTGTTTGAATATTTAAAATTTTTCGAAATTTTAAATTAAAATTAAATACCCATCTTAAAATGTGGCCTGATCGATCTCAAGTAATTATATTAACAAATTCAAATTAGTATTCAGAAGTCTTATCGCGTTGTCTGGTCCATTGGTAAGATTGACAAAAAGTACATACAATGTACAAATTAACATAAATTGTTTAATGTTCACGAGCGTAACATGTACAGACTACAGTCACACACACTGTTCATCTCTTACAAAGCACACATTTAGAAGTCCTACATGCGTGCAATTTTAAAACTGTGAATTTTCAACTTAAATACTCAATACTTTGAACTCCTTAAAAACGGTTCATTTGCAATCCCCTTAATATAGCATTGTTCAACAATAACATGACGCCGGCTGGATACCAAGACTTAAGATAATATAATATTAAATGTATTCTAAAACTATATTTCAATATAGTTTGATTCACTCTAATTTTTAAACTAACGGTGCTAAATGTGACCAGCTCATCGTACATTTTCTATATAAGACGGAGAAAATAAAATGCCCGTGTTACGTCTTAAATCGTGGAGCTGCGATGTTCGCGAAGTTTCAAAAATGTAATGCCCGCGATTCTGTCTTATCACCATGTACCACGAAATAGTGAAAGTCGTTATCAAATAAATAACAACATAATATTATTATTTTTTCATATTATGCCGACTTTAAATTTGACTCGCTCGCGAATCACGATTATTTGAAATTTGAACAAAAAATACAGACAACAGAACAGTCGTACAGATTTCTATTCATACATTTTAATATAAAACCACCATGGATAAGTGTATTCTTTTCAGTAAAACATCCAAAGTATCGTCTCGCCACATTACGTACATTTTCATTTGTAAGTATTATTTTCTGGTTGTAATGATTATATTTCTTAATAATATGGAGTCAGTCTAATTTGCTAATTTGTTCACAAACATAGATTTCCGAAAAATCAATGAAATAGAAAGAAACGGTGGCTAAAAATGTTCGAATTAAATGATTGTCGCAATAATTTCTACATGACATAGAATCTGCGGCAGGTAATCATTTCACAATAATTAGTGATGGTAAACAATGCTCAGTAAATTATTAAACACGGTGTCAGAGGCTGTCTCAAAACATAATCCAAATCACTTGTCTGGGATAGAGAAGTAAAATAAATGTTAGTGATTCACGGCAATATTGGTACTACTCTGCGCACGACTAGTAAATCGCATCTAAGAGGTAAAATCATTTAACATAATTCATAATTAATTTGGTATTTATATATTTGTTACAACTTGACATTTTCAGAAAATTTAGTTTCTCCAACGATGAGCTAGAAGTAAATGAACAGACGAATAAAGGATTTAGAGGCCATGATTTTAATTCACTCAGAAAAGCCTTGGATACCCAATAATGTCTAATTCACACACACTTATGTAAGTATATCACTCGAGTATCCGATTTTAAACGTTTGCCAAGACCAAAAGTCACTTAATAGTTTATCGTTTTTAGTTCACACAGGGGATTATACTCATAATGTTTTTCAAAACTGAAATATATTATGATATGTACCACATACAAGGAACCGGGAAGTGGAGCCAATGCACTGACAAATTTTCAGACGTTGACTTTCTTGGAGATAATTCTACCGACTCAGATGAAGCCATACAATATTTGAGAGAATTATGAAACTTAAAGGTGAGAATATTGTTGATAGGTTTATATTCCAGATCTATTTTACTGTGGTATTAGCTAACATACCTGTTCACTGGACACATTGTATAATATCTAATTGTGTACGTGGTCAAAATAAATTAATAAATAAATGATTATATGTTACAATCTTAAAATATCCATGACTTGTTTTAAAAATAAAATACAAATATAACAAGTGCTTGCCCCTATAATGTTCTTTAAAAAATATTTTTGCTTTTAAGATTGATTATAACATTATGTCATATCACTCTAATATATTAAGACTAACGTTACAAAACTGGATCTACTGTACACACATTTGCATGTTGCGCGTTGTGCAATTAAAGTAGACAAACAGGTGCACTGACATATTTTTAACAAAGTTTTAATTTCTAGGTAATACAATTTTGCTGACCAAGAATCCAATTTTAACAACGCAGAGGGCCTCAACATATTTAAATTGCAAAGAAACACATAACTAGTTTGGACATTGGCATCTTTTCTGATGCAAAAGTGCATCTAGTTGGATGCGTTAAACAGGTATAGATTGAAAGATCCCAGTTGTTTTCAAATACATTGGGAAAAACAAAAAGATGATTGAGGTTAAATGATTATATTTTTGACAAATATTTATTTTCTTTTATTGGTAAAAAATACCTATGTATTAGATACATGATTTGTTCGCCGAATGTTCCTATTAGCATTTTCTATAAACCATACAATTTTTAAAACAATTTTACTCTGTTTCAGCTAGTTACGGGGATAGTACATTTCAATTTATTCGATTAGTTTTGTTTTTAAAATTTTTGTCAATAAAAAGTTCTTTGCTATGTCAAAGAGTTTGAAAATGTAATACGCGCATCCTATTATAGTTTTTATAATATCTGTTCACAAATATAATATATATACGTAGCCACAATTTTTCACAAGCATTTACAGATCACATTTCGACAAAATTCATCAACAACTTGCAAATTATGTTGTAGTTAAATATGTATTAAATGTTCAATTGTATATTTAGCTTATGCTTATAGTAAGAATTGATAAAAATTGATGATCATAGTAATATTATTTATGAAATTGAATTAAGTATGTAATTTATTGGTTTGCAGGTCGTCAAGCCCGTTCCCATTGACAACGAGGAAGGACAAACTTGTTTGAAAAAGAGTATGCAATTACCAAAAAGCTTCAGTGGCTGTTATTAAAATTCTTCAACTATCGACAATGGACATGATTGATGAAGACTTTTAAACTAGGTATATTCTGATAGGTACCTATTTCCTTTAATCTGTGTACTTATTTTACCTATGTTTCCCCCCCACCACCCATCAGAAAGTAATTAGTTAGTTTATTTAACAAAAGAAAACTGTACTTACTCACTGTGTTTGTGAATAAAATTATTTTGTCAATGACTAATTTAAGAAAACTTTATTTGTATAATGAAAAAAGAATAGTAGGTTCCTATATTTAAAATCATTATAAATTACACTATCATACTTTTAATATATTTGTCGTATCGATAGTTTATTATAGGTATTTTAAAATTTAAAAATAAATGACTAATGTAGTAATGTGTTGTAAATTATTGTTATACCTGCAGCAGTTATTTGTACATACTATGTAAGAAAAAAATAAATCATAATATGATATAAAATTTAACTGTAGCCATATAAAACAATTAAACATTTTGTTTTTCATGTCTATGGACTTAAGACTAATTAACTTCAAGTTTTTAACTTAATTTTTTCTGTGTTCATTAACTTGATCTATTTTAATATGATTAGAGGGCGGATTTGTATGATTTTACATATTTATCGTGGTTGATTGTATGATATTATGCTAATAGTGACCGCATAATTTGTTTCAAGACATTAACGATTTAAACTGTGAATCTTTTAGGATGCACAATACGAAAATTAACCAACTTTTTCCATTTTATTGACTTATTTAAGATTTTAATTGCATATTTCTGCGTTTTTTTTTAGACATTTTTGAATTGACTAATATTGACATTCTTCTATATGAGATAAAGAAATCTAATATGCTTCATGTCATTGTGATTCCAAATAAAAGAAATTTTTTACTGTTTTGTTGCAATTATTCCAGTAGTGGCATTTTAATCTTTTATATGTTTATTGCACCTTAATAGTAAAATAAATGTATATTATTTAATAAGAACTAAAAAAACACGATTCCTGCTATAGTAGTGCATGCAGATGACAGTAGTTACGGCTCTGAAGTTTTTTATTTGGGCCAAGGGTCGAACCGCTGCAATCGTATATATATATTTTGTATGAATTTCTAACTAAAAAATAGTTTTCAAATTTTCGTGATTTTTACGAATTTTGTCAAAATTCTGACTTCAGACGCTCATAAAAAACTATTGAGGATTTACGGCGAACTTTTTTTTTATTTCCACCAAAGACAAGGTACGAGGAACGTTGTATAGGCGTATTACATTCTCGAGTTATTGGACAGAGCGAAATTGTTTTCATCGACATAAATTATGAAAAAACTAAAATATTCGAACATTTCATATGTATATGAATACCTCGACACGAATCTAAAAATTTTGAAAACGTTACGGTTTTAAATTCTAATATAAACAACCAGTTCAAATTGCATGTATCTTTAGACATTTAATTTAGAGTAACACCACTTACACGAAAAATCAAAACCGATATTAGGTAGGTAGGTACGTAAAAACTCACGTTTTCCTAAATTTTTTTTTTGTTTTTCCAGGCGCTTTTGGCGACTAGGCTGGTACTGTTCATTTCGACATGCCCTATGCACCTACTAGATTCACTTTCCCACAGGAAAAGATGAAAAGCGAAGCATTATTTCGACTACCTACTTATCGTGTAGGTAGGTACACCGCCCCAAATAATAAAAATGTATTGCGCAGAACGTACATTCGCTAATAGTTTCAATATAGTTCGATTCACTCTAATTTTTAAACTAACGGTGCTAAATGTGACCCGCTCATCGTACATTTTCTATATAAGACGTAGACAATAAAATGCCCGTGTTACGTCTTAAATCGTGGAGCTGCGTCGTTCGCGAAGTTTCAAACATTTAATGCCCGCGATTCTGTCTTATCACCACGTACCACGAAATAGTAAAAGTCGTTATCAAATAAATAACAACAAAACATTATTATTTTTTCATATGCCGACTTTAAATTTGACTCGCTCGCGAATCGCGATTATTTGAAATTTGAACAAAAAATACAGACAACAGAACAGTCGTACAGATTTCTATTCATACATTTTAATATAAAATCGCCATGGATAAGTGTATTCCTTTCAGTAAAACATCCAAAGTATCGTCTCGCCACATTACGTACATTTTCATTTGTAAGTATTATTTTCTGGTTGTAATGATTATATTTCTTAATAATATGGAGTCAGTCTAATTTGCTAATTTGTTCACAAACATAGATTTCCGAAAAATCAATGAAATAGAAAGAAACGATGGCTAAAAATGTTCGAATTAAATGATTGTCGCAATAATTTCTACGTGGCATAGTATCTGCGGCAGGTAATCATTTCACAATAATTAGTGATGGTAAACAATGCTCAGTAAATTAGTAAACACGGTGTCACAGACTGTCTCAAAACATAATCCAAACCACTTGTCTGGGATAGAGAAGTAAAATAAATGTTAGTGATTCACGGCAATATTGGTACTGCTCTGCGCACGACTAGTAAATCGCATCTAAGAGGTAAAATCATTTAACATAATTCATAAATTTGGTATTTATATATTTGTTACAACTTGACATTTTCAGAAAATTTCCAACGATGAGCTAGTAGTAAATGAACAGACGAATAAAGGATTTAGAGGCCATGATTTTAATTCACCCAGAAAAGCCTTGGATACCCAATAATGTCTAATTCACACACACTTATGTAAGTATATCACTCAAGTATCCGATTTTAAACGTTTGCCAAGACCAAAAGTCACTTAATAGTTTATCGTTTTTAGTTCACACAGGGGATTATACTCATAATGTTTTTCAAAACTGAAATATATTACGATATGTACCACATACAAGGAACTGGGAAGTGGAGCCAATGCACTGACAGATTTTCAGACGTTGACTTTCTTGGAGATAATTCTACCGACTCAGATGAAGCCATACAATATTTGAGAGAATTATGAAACTTAAAGGTGAGAATATTGTTGATAGGTTTATATTCCAGATCTATTTTACTGTGGTATTAGCTAACATACCTGTTCACTGGACACATTGTATAATATCTAAATGTGTACGTGGTCAAAATAAATTAATAAATAAATGATTATATGTTACAATCTTAAAATATCCATAACTTGTTTTAAAAATAAAATACAAATATAACAAGTGCTTGCCCCTATAATGTTCTTTAAAAAATATTTTTGCTTTTAAGATTGATTATAACATTATGTCATATCACTCTAATATATTAAGACTAACGTTACAAAACTGGATCTACTGTACACACATTTGCATGTTGCACGTTGTGCAGTTAAAGTAGACAAACAGGTGCACTGACATATTTTTAACAAAGTTTTAATTTCTAGGTAATACAATTTTGCTGACGAAGAATCCAATTTTAACAACGCAGAGGGCCTCAACATATTTAAATTGCAAAGAAACACATAACTAATTTGGACATTGGTATCTTTTCTGATGCAAAAGTGCATCTAGTTGGATGCGTTAAACAGGTATAGATTGAATGATCCCAGTTGTTTTCAAATACATGGGGAAAAACTAAAAGATGATTGAGGAAAAATGATTATATTTTTGACAAACATTGATTTTGTTTTATTTGTTAAAAATACCTAGGTCTACATACATGATTTGTTCGCCAAATGTTCCTATTAGCGTTTTCTATACGCCACACATATTTTAAAACGATTTTACTCCTTTTGAGCTAGTTACGGGGATAATACATTTCATTTTTTCCATAAGTTTTGTCTTAAAAATGTTGTGTCAATAAAAAGTTCATTGCCATGTCAAAGAGTTTGAATATGTAGTACGGGTATCCTAGTATAGTTTCTATAATATATGTTCACAAATATAATATATACGTAGCCACCATTATTCATAAGCATTTACAGATCACATTTTGACAATATTCATCAACAATTTGCAAATTATTTTGTAGTTAAATATGTATTAAATGTTCAATTGTATATTTAGCTTATGCTCATATTAAGAATAGATAAAAATTGATGATCATAGTAATATTATTTATGAAATTGAATGAATTAAGTATGTAATTTATTGGTTTGCAGGTCGTCAAGCCCGTTCCCATTGACAACGAGGATGGACAAACTTGTTTGAAAAAAGAGCATGCAATTACCAAAAAGCTTCAGTGGCTGTTATTAAAATTCTTCAACTGTCGACAATGGACATGATTTATGAAGACTTTTAAACTAGGTATATTCTGATAGGTACCTATTATTTCCTTTAATTTGTGTACATATTTTACCTATGTTTCCCCCCACCACCCATCAGAAAGTAATTAGTTAGTTTATTTAACAAAAGAAAACTGTACCAACTCACTGTGTTTGTGAATAAAATTATTTTGTCAATGACTAATTTAAGAAAACTTTATTTTTAAATTTTATAATGAAAAAAGAATAGTAGGTTCCTATATTTAAAATCATTATAAATTACACTATCATACTTTTAATATATTTGTCGTATCGATAGTTTATTATACGTATTTAAAAAAATTTAAAAATAAATGACTAATGTAGTAATGTGTTGTAAATTATTGTTATACCTGCAGCAGTTATTTGTACATACTATGTAAGAAAAAAATAAATCATAATATGATATAAAATTTAACTGTAGCCATATAAAACAATTAAACATTTTGTTTTTCATGTCTATGGACTTAAGACTAATTAACTTCAAGTTTTTAACTTAATTTTTTCTGTGTTCATTAACTTGATCTATTTTAATATGATTAGAGGGCGGATTTGTATGATTTTACATATTTATCGTGGTTGATTGTATGATATTATGCTAATAGTGACCGCATAATTTGTTTCAAGACATTAACGATTTAAACTGTGAATCTTTTAGGATGCACAATACGAAAATTAACCAACTTTTTCCATTTTATTGACTTATTTAAGATTTTAATTGCATATTTCTGTGTTTTTTTTTAAACATTATTGAATTGACTAATATTGACATTTTTCTATATGAGATTAAGAAATCTAATATGCTTCATGTCATTGTGATTCCAAAATAAAGAAATTTTTTACTGTTTTGTTGCAATTATTCCAGTAGTGGCATTTTAATTCTTTATATGTTTATTGTACCATAATAATAAAATAAATGTATATTATTAAATTTAATAAGAACTTAAAAAACACGATTCCTAGTAGTGCATGCAGATGACAGTAGTTACGGCTCTGAAGTTTTTTATTTGGGCCACGGGTCGAACCACTGCAATCGTATATATATATATATATTTTGTATGAATTTCTAACTAAAAAATAGTTTTCAAATTTTCGTGATTTTTACGAATTTTGTCAAAATTCTGACTTCAGACGCTCATAAAAAACTATTGAGGATTTACGGCGAACTTTTTTTTTATTTCCACCAAAGACAAGGTACGAGGAACGTTGTATAGGCGTATTACATTCTCGAGTTATTGGACAGAGCGAAATTGTTTTCATCGACATAAATTATGAAAAAACTAAAATATTCGAACATTTCATATGTATATGAATACCTCGACACGAATCTAAAAATTTTGAAAACGTTACGGTTTTAAATTCTAATATAAACAACCAGTTCAAATTGCATGTATCTTTAGACATTTAATTTAGAGTAACACCACTTACACGAAAAATCAAAACCGATATTAGGTAGGTAGGTACGTAAAAACTCACGTTTTCCTAAATTTTTTTTTTGTTTTTCCAGGCGCTTTTGGCGACTAGGCTGGTACTGTTCATTTCGACATGCCCTATGCACCTACTAGATTCACTTTCCCACAGGAAAAGATGAAAAGCGAAGCATTATTTCGACTACCTACTTATCGTGTAGGTAGGTACACCGCCCCAAATAATAAAAATGTATTGCGCAGAACGTACATTCGCTAATAGTTTCAATATAGTTCGATTCACTCTAATTTTTAAACTAACGGTGCTAAATGTGACCCGCTCATCGTACATTTTCTATATAAGACGTAGACAATAAAATGCCCGTGTTACGTCTTAAATCGTGGAGCTGCGTCGTTCGCGAAGTTTCAAACATTTAATGCCCGCGATTCTGTCTTATCACCACGTACCACGAAATAGTAAAAGTCGTTATCAAATAAATAACAACAAAACATTATTATTTTTTCATATGCCGACTTTAAATTTGACTCGCTCGCGAATCGCGATTATTTGAAATTTGAACAAAAAATACAGACAACAGAACAGTCGTACAGATTTCTATTCATACATTTTAATATAAAATCGCCATGGATAAGTGTATTCCTTTCAGTAAAACATCCAAAGTATCGTCTCGCCACATTACGTACATTTTCATTTGTAAGTATTATTTTCTGGTTGTAATGATTATATTTCTTAATAATATGGAGTCAGTCTAATTTGCTAATTTGTTCACAAACATAGATTTCCGAAAAATCAATGAAATAGAAAGAAACGATGGCTAAAAATGTTCGAATTAAATGATTGTCGCAATAATTTCTACGTGGCATAGTATCTGCGGCAGGTAATCATTTCACAATAATTAGTGATGGTAAACAATGCTCAGTAAATTAGTAAACACGGTGTCACAGACTGTCTCAAAACATAATCCAAACCACTTGTCTGGGATAGAGAAGTAAAATAAATGTTAGTGATTCACGGCAATATTGGTACTGCTCTGCGCACGACTAGTAAATCGCATCTAAGAGGTAAAATCATTTAACATAATTCATAAATTTGGTATTTATATATTTGTTACAACTTGACATTTTCAGAAAATTTCCAACGATGAGCTAGAAGTAAATGAACAGACGAATAAAGGATTTAGAGGCCATGATTTTAATTCACCCAGAAAAGCCTTGGATACCCAATAATGTCTAATTCACACACACTTATGTAAGTATATCACTCAAGTATCCGATTTTAAACGTTTGCCAAGACCAAAAGTCACTTAATAGTTTATCGTTTTTAGTTCACACAGGGGATTATACTCATAATGTTTTTCAAAACTGAAATATATTACGATATGTACCACATACAAGGAACTGGGAAGTGGAGCCAATGCACTGACAGATTTTCAGACGTTGACTTTCTTGGAGATAATTCTACCGACTCAGATGAAGCCATACAATATTTGAGAGAATTATGAAACTTAAAGGTGAGAATATTGTTGATAGGTTTATATTCCAGATCTATTTTACTGTGGTATTAGCTAACATACCTGTTCACTGGACACATTGTATAATATCTAAATGTGTACGTGGTCAAAATAAATTAATAAATAAATGATTATATGTTACAATCTTAAAATATCCATAACTTGTTTTAAAAATAAAATACAAATATAACAAGTGCTTGCCCCTATAATGTTCTTTAAAAAATATTTTTGCTTTTAAGATTGATTATAACATTATGTCATATCACTCTAATATATTAAGACTAACGTTACAAAACTGGATCTACTGTACACACATTTGCATGTTGCACGTTGTGAAATTAAAGTAGACAAACAGGTGCACTGACATATTTTTAACAAAGTTTTAATTTCTAGGTAATACAATTTTGCTGACAAAGAATCCAATTTTAACAACGCAGAGGGCCTCAACATATTTAAATTGCAAAGAAACACATAACTAATTTGGACATTGGTATCTTTTCTGATGCAAAAGTGCATCTAGTTGGATGCGTTAAACAGGTATAGATTGAATGATCCCAGTTGTTTTCAAATACATGGGGAAAAACTAAAAGATGATTGAGGAAAAATGATTATATTTTTGACAAACATTGATTTTGTTTTATTTGTTAAAAATACCTAGGTCTACATACATGATTTGTTCGCCAAATGTTCCTATTAGCGTTTTCTATACGCCACACATATTTTAAAACGATTTTACTCCTTTTGAGCTAGTTACGGGGATAATACATTTCATTTTTTCCATAAGTTTTGTCTTTAAAATGTTGTGTCAATAAAAAGTTCTTTGCCATGTCAAAGAGTTTGAATATGTAGTACGGGTATCCTAGTATAGTTTCTATAATATATGTTCACAAATATAATATATACGTAGCCACCATTATTCATAAGCATTTACAGATCACATTTTGACAATATTCATCAACAATTTGCAAATTATTTTGTAGTTAAATACGTATTAAATGTTCAATTGTATATTTAGCTTATGCTCATATTAAGAATTGATAAAAATTGATGATCATAGTAATATTATTTATGAAATTGAATTAAGTATGTAATTTATTGGTTTGCAGGTCGTCGAGCACGTTCCCATTGACAACGAGGAAGGACAAACTTGTTTGAAAAAAGAGTATGCAATTACCAAAAAGCTTCAGTGGCTGTTATTAAAATTCTTCAACCATCGACAATGGACATGATTGATGAAGACTTTTAAACTAGGTATATTCTGATAGGTACCTATTTCTTTTAATTTGTGTACTTATTTTACCTATGTTTCCCCCCACCACCCATCAGAAAGTAATTAGTTAGTTTATTTAACAAAAGAAAACTGTACCTACTCACTGTGTTTGTGAATAAAATTATTTTGTCAATGACTAATTTAAGAAAACTTTATTTTTAAATTGTATAATGAAAAAAGAATAGTAGGTTCCTATATTTAAAATCATTATAATTTACACTATCATACTTTTAATATATTTGTCGTATCGATAGTTTATTATAGGTATTTTAAAATTTAAAAATAAATGACTAATGTAGTAATGTGTTGTAAATTATTGTTATACCTGCAGCAGTTATTTGTACATACTATGTAAGAAAAAAATAAATCATAATATGATATAAAATTTAACTGTAGCCATATAAAACAATTAAACATTTTGTTTTTCATGTCTATGGACTTAAGACTAATTAACTTCAAGTTTTTAACTTAATTTTTTCTGTGTTCATTAACTTGATCTATTTTAATATGATTAGAGGGCGGATTTGTATGATTTTACATATTTATCGTGGTTGATTGTATGATATTATGCTAATAGTGACCGCATAATTTGTTTCAAGACATTAACGATTTAAACTGTGAATCTTTTAGGATGCACAATACGAAAATTAACCAACTTTTTCCATTTTATTGACTTATTTAAGATTTTAATTGCATATTTCTGCGTTTTTTTTTAGACATTTTTGAATTGACTAATATTGACATTCTTCTATATGAGATAAAGAAATCTAATATGCTTCATGTCATTGTGATTCCAAATAAAAGAAATTTTTTACTGTTTTGTTGCAATTATTTCAGTAGTGGCGTTTTAATTTTTTATATGTTTATTGCACCTTAATAGTAAAATAAATGTATATTATTTAATAAGAACTTAAAAAACACGATTCCTATAGTAGTGCATGCAGATGACAGTAGTTACGGCTCTGGAGTTTTTTATTTGGGCCAAGGGTCGAACCCCTGCAATCGTATATATATATTTTGTATGAATTTCTAAGGTTATTAATATGTAATTTCGTCCAAATTTGAACTTAACATGACTATAAAAATAAACTGTGCTAATGTAACTCTTAGAATTTTTGGTAACAGAATTAAATATTTACGTAGAATCTTGTTTTAAATGTTCAATCCTTAGATATAAAAGTTGAACATTTTATAAATTTTTAACTACAAAATAATTATTGAATTTTAAATTTGATAAATTTTGTCAACATTTCAACTTCAAATGCTTATAAAAAATAATTGTGCCTATGTAATTTTAATATTTTTCAACTGCTATTGTAAAAATATATCAGGAGCATTGTATTAATTGTTTACACTTTTTGGCCCAATTGATAAAACTTTATTGATATTTATAGAAAAAAAAACTAAAAAAATTGAAAACTTACAATGTCCGTGAACAGCTCAAAAAGAGTCAAAATATTTTCAAATTTTTATCGTGTATAGAAAATTCTAATATAAACATTCAGTGAAATTTTCAAGTTTCTACAGTCATTCGTTTTTTCATTAAAATAAAATAAGAAAATCGTAAGAAATCGAGTGAATATCAAATGTTGTAAAAATATGAATTTCAAACGCTCATAAAAATTTTATTTGAGTTTCTTATAGACATTTTTTTTTTTGATAAAGGTAGATTAACCTATAAGGTATCTTGTATTACATTTTTAAATCTTAGTTCTAAGAAGAAAAATTTTTACGAATTTTTAACTCAAAATAATTTGCGAATTTTCGTGATTTTTACATATTTTGTCAATTTTTGAACTTTAAATGCTAATAAAAAAAAACTGTGACTAAGGATTTTTAATATTTTTCAAATCTCATTGTAACAATATAGTAGGCGCCTTGTATTAAATTTTCAAGTATTTTTACTCAACAAATAAAGTTTTATTGACATTCATAGAAAAAACCAAAATCAATTACCTCGAAAACAGATTTTGCGCAAAAATTCCCGTTTTTCCTTAATTTTTCTTTTGTTTTTCACGGCGCTTTTGAAAACTATTGGAAAAATTTTACTTTTGACCCCCCAAAGTACCAACTAGATTCACTTTCCTATTAGAAAAGGTACTGTTGAATAAAATCCAAACACTTTTACTGTCCTAAAAGTTGATGATCGTGCCACTCAGAATATAAAAACTAAAAAAAAAAAAGAAAATTGAAAATAGTCGTTAACAGCTCAAAACGAAACAAAATATTATCAAGTATGAGAATTTATAAAAATAAACACATGGTGTAAATTTCAAGTAGGACTTATCTACGCTTATTGATTTTTGAATTGCAACAAAATAAGAAAATCGCCAGATGAGAAATCGAATGTAAATATTTGAACTTCGAATTCTCCTAAAAATTTTTATTTGACACGCCAGAAGACAGTTTTTTTTCTACGTCAAGGAAAAAAAAACTTATGAGGAATCTTGTTTTAAACTTTTAAATCTTACATTTCAAAATAAAAATTTTATGAATTTCTAACTCCAAAATATTTGCAAATTTTTGTGATTTTTACGTATTCCATCAAAATTTGAACTTTAAATGCTTATAAAAATAAATAATAACTGCTGTCATAACTAGGTACAAATGAGGAACCAGATTGTATTAACTATTCATAAGTATCTTAGGTATACAAAGAAAATTTAACTATCCCAGGTGGCGACTTTCTTTGCCTAGGATATATTATATTACATTTATATGCTTATTATTAATAGGGTAGGTAGCTGATTGTATTGAATAATTAATATCATATTTGTATATTACAATAAACTTGAAAAGATTCATGTACCGACAAATAATATTCGGTTCTAAATTCTAATGTAAACAATCAGTGAAAATTGCATGTATCTACAGACATTTAATTTAGAGTAACACCACTTACACGAAAAATCAAAACCGATGATATTAAGTAGGTACGTAAAAACTCACGTTTTTTTTTTGTTTTTCCAGGCGCTTTTGGCGACTAGGCAGGTACTGTTCATTTCGACATGCCCTATGCGCCTACTATAGATTCACTTTCCCACAGGAAAAGATGAAAAGCGAAGCATTATTTCGACTACCTACTTATCGTGTAGGTACACCGCCCCAAATAATAAAAATGTATTACGCAGAACGTACATTCGCTAATAGTTTCAATATAGTTCGATTCACTCTAATTTTTAAACTAACGGTGCTAAATGTGACCCGCTCATCGTACATTTTCTATATAAGACGTAGACAATAAAATGCCCGTGTTACGTCTTAAATCGTGGAGCTGCGTCGTTCGCGAAGTTTCAAAAATTTAATGCCCGCGATTCTGTCTTATCACCATGCACCACGAAATAGTATAAGTCGTTATCAAATAAATAACAACATAACATTATTATTTTTTCATATTATGCCGACTTTAAATTTGACTCGCTCGCGAATCGCGATTATTTGAAATTTGAACAAAAAATACAGACAACAGAACAGTCGTACAGATTTCTATTCATACATTTTAATATAAAATCACCATGGATAAGTGTATTCTTTTCAGTAAAACATCCAAAGTATCGTCTCGCCACATTACGTACATTTTAATTTGTAAGTATTATTTTCTGGTTGTAATGATTATATTTCTTAATAATATGGAGTCAGTCTAATTTGCAAATTTGTTCACAAACATAGATTTCCGAAAAATCAATGAAATAGAAAGAAACGATGGCTAAAAATGTTCGAATTAAATGATTGTCGCAATAATTTCTACGTGGCATAGAATCTGCGGCAGGTAATCATTTCACAATAATTAGTGATTGTAAACAATGCTCAGTAAATTAGTAAACACGGTGTCACAGACTGTCTCAAAACATAATCCAAACCACTTGTCTGGGATAGAGAAGTAAAATAAATGTTAGTGATTCACGGCAATATTGGTACTACTCTGCGCACGACTAGTAAATCGCATCTAAGAGGTAAAATCATTTAACATAATTCATAAATTTGGTATTTATATATTTGTTACAACTTGACATTTTCAGAAAATTTAGTTTCTCCAACGATGAGCTAGAAGTAAATGAACAGACGAATAAAGGATTTAGAGGCCATGATTTTAATTCACTCAGAAAAGCCTTGGATACCCAATAATGTCTAATTCACACACACTTATGTAAGTATATCACTCGAGTATCCGATTTTAAACGTTTGCCAAGACCAAAAGTCACTTAATAGTTTATCGTTTTTAGTTCACACAGGGGATTATACTCATAATGTTTTTCAAAACTGAAATATATTACGATATGTACCACATACAAGGAACTGGGAAGTGGAGCCAATGCACTGACAGATTTTCAGACGTTGACTTTCTTGGAGATAATTCTACAGACTCAGATGAAGCCATACAATATTTGAGAGAATTATGAAACTTAAAGGTGAGAATATTGTTGATAGGTTTATATTTCAGATCTATTTTACTGTGGTATTAGCTAACATACCTGTTCACTGGACACATTGTATAATATCTAATTGTGTACGTGGTCAAAATAAATTAATAAACAAATGATTATATGTTACAATCTTAAAATATCCATAACTTGTTTTAAAAATAAAATACAAATATAACAAGTGCTTGCCCCTATGATGTTCTTTAAAAAATATTTTTGCTTTTAAGATTGATTATAACATTATGTCATATCACTCTAATATATTAAGAATAACGTTACAAAACTGGATCTACTGTACACACATTTGCATGTTGCACGTTGTGCTATTAAAGTAGACAAACAGGTGCACTGACATATTTTTAACAAAGTTTTAATTTCTAGGTAATACAATTTTGCTGGCGAAGAATCCAATTTTAACAACGCAGAGGGCCTCAACATATTTAAATTGCAAAGAAACACATAACTAGTTTGGACATTGGTATCTTTTCTGATGCGAAAGTGCATCTAGTTGGATGCGTTAAACAGGTATAGATTGAATGATCCCAGTTGTTTTCAAATACATGGGGAAAAACAAAAAGATGATTGAGGAAAAATGATTATATTTTTGACAAACATTGATTTTGTTTTATTTGTTAAAAATACCTAGGTCTACATACATGATTTGTTCGCCAAATGTTCCTATTAGCGTTTTCTATACGCCACACATATTTTAAAACGATTTTACTCCTTTTGAGCTGGTTACGGGGATAATACATTTCATTTTTTCCATAAGTTTTGTCTTTAAAATGTTGTGTCAATAAAAAGTTCTTTGCCATGTCAAAGAGTTTGAATATGTAGTACGGGTATCCTAGTATAGTTTCTATAATATATGTTCACAAATATAATATATACGTAGCCACCATTATTCATAAGCATTTACAGATCACATTTCGACAATATTCATCAACAATTTGCAAATTATTTTGTAGTTAAATATGTAATAAATGTTCAATTGTATATTTAGCTTATGCTCATATTAAGAATTGATAAAAATTGATGATCATAGTAATATTATTTATGAAATTGAATTAAGTATGTAATTTATTGGTTTGCAGGTCGTCGAGCACGTTCCCATTGACAACGAGGAAGGACAAACTTGTTTGAAAAAAGAGTATGCAATTACCAAAAGGCTTCAGTGGCTGTTATTAAAATTCTTCAACCATCGACAATGGACATGATTGATGAAGACTTTTAAACTAGGTATATTCTGATAGGTACCTATTTCCTTTAATTTGTGTACTTATTTTACCTATGTTTCCCCCCACCACCCATCAGAAAGTAATTAGTTAGTTTATTTAACAAAAGAAAACTGTACCTACTCACTGTGTTTGTGAATAAAATTATTTTGTCAATGACTAATTTAAGAAAACTTTATTTTTAAATTGTATAATGAAAAAAGAATAGTAGGTACCTATATTTAAAATCATTATAAATTACACTATCATACTTTTAATATATTTGTCGTATCGATAGTTTATTATACGTATTTTAAAATTTAAAAATAAATGACTAACGTAGTAATGTGTTGTAAATTATTGTTATACCTGCAGCAGTTATTTGTACATACTATGTAAGAAAAAAATAAATCATAATATAATATAAAATTTAACTGTAGCCATATAAAACATTTTGTTTTTCATGTCTATGGACTTAAGACTAATTAACTTCAAGTTTTTAACTTAATTTTTTGTGTGTTCATTAACTTGATCTATTTTAATATGATTAGAGGGCGGATTTGTATGATTTTACATATTTATCGTGGTTGATTGTATGATATTATGCTAATAGTGACCGCATAATTTGTTTCAAGGCATTAACGATTTAAACTGTGAATCTTTTAGGCTGCACAATACGAAAATTAACCAACTTTTTCCATTTTATTGACTTATTTAAGATTTTAATTGCATATTTCTGCGTTTTTTTTTTTTGAATTGACTAATATTGACATTTTTCTATATGAGATAAAGAAATCTAATATGCTTCATGTCATTGTGATTCCAAATAAAAGACATTTTTTACTGTTTTGTTGCAATTATTCCAGTAGTGGCGTTTTAATTTTTTATATGTTTATTGTACCTTAATAGTAAAATAAATGTATATTATTTAATAAGAACTTAAAAAACACGATTCCTATAGTAGTGCATGCAGATGACAGTAGTTACGGCTCTGGAGTTTTTTATTTGGGCCAAGGGTCGAACCCCTGCAATCGTATATATATATTTTGTATGAATTTCTAAGGTTATTAATATGTAATTTCGTCCAAATTTGAACTTAACATGACTATAAAAATAAACTGTGCTAATGTAACTCTTAGAATTTTTGGTAACAGAATTAAATATTTACGTAGAATCTTGTTTTAAATGTTCAATCCTTAGATATAAAAGTTGAACATTTTATAAATTTTTAACTACAAAATAATTATTGAATTTTAAATTTGATAAATTTTGTCAACATTTCAACTTCAAATGCTTATAAAAAATAATTGTGCCTATGTAATTTTAATATTTTTCAACTGCTATTGTAAAAATATATCAGGAGCATTGTATTAATTGTTTACACTTTTTGGCCCAATTGATAAAACTTTATTGATATTTATAGAAAAAAAAACTAAAAAAATTGAAAACTTACAATGTCCGTGAACAGCTCAAAAAGAGTCAAAATATTTTCAAATTTTTATCGTGTATAGAAAATTCTAATATAAACATTCAGTGAAATTTTCAAGTTTCTACAGTCATTCGTTTTTTCATTACAATAAAATAAGAAAATCGTAAGAAATCGAGTGAATATCAAATGTTGTAAAAATATGAATTTCAAACGCTCATAAAAATTTTATTTGTGTTTCTTAAAGACATTTTTTTTTTGATAAAGGTAGATTAACCTATAAGGTATCTTGTATTACATTTTTAAATCTTAGTTCTAAGAAGAAAAATTTTTACGAATTTTTAACTCAAAATAATTTGCGAATTTTCGTGATTTTTACATATTTTGTCAATTTTTGAACTTTAAATGCTAATAAAAAAAAACTGTGACTAAGGATTTTTAATATTTTTCAAATCTCATTGTAACAATATAGTAGGCGCCTTGTATTAAATTTTCAAGTATTTTTACTCAACAAATAAAGTTTTATTGACATTCATAGAAAAAACCAAAATCAATTACCTCGAAAACAGATTTTGCGCAAAAATTAATATTGACATTTTTCTATATGAGATAAAGAAATCTAATATGCTTCATGTCATTGTGATTCCAAATAAAAGACATTTTTTACTGTTTTGTTGCAATTATTCCAGTAGTGGCGTTTTAATTTTTTATATGTTTATTGTACCTTAATAGTAAAATAAATGTATATTATTTAATAAGAACTTAAAAAACACGATTCCTATAGTAGTGCATGCAGATGACAGTAGTTACGGCTCTGAAGTTTTTTATTTGGGCCAAGGGTCGAACCCCTGCTATCGTATATATATATTTTGTATGAATTTCTAAGGTTATTAATATGTAATTTCGTCCAAATTTGAACTTAACATGACTATAAAAATAAACTGTGCTAATGTAACTCTTAGAATTTTTGGTAACAGAATTAAATATTTACGTAGAATCTTGTTTTAAATGTTCAATCCTTAGATATAAAAGTTGAACATTTTATAAATTTTTAACTACAAAATAATTATTGAATTTTAAATTTGATAAATTTTGTCAACATTTCAACTTCAAATGCTTATAAAAAATAATTGTGCCTATGTAATTTTAATATTTTTCAACTGCTATTGTAAAAATATATCAGGAGCATTGTATTAATTGTTTACACTTTTTGGCCCAATTGATAAAACTTTATTGATATTTATAGAAAAAAAAACTAAAAAAATTGAAAACTTACAATGTCCGTGAACAGCTCAAAAAGAGTCAAAATATTTTCAAATTTTTATCGTGTATAGAAAATTCTAATATAAACATTCAGTGAAATTTTCAAGTTTCTACAGTCATTCGTTTTTTCATTACAATAAAATAAGAAAATCGTAAGAAATCGAGTGAATATCAAATGTTGTAAAAATATGAATTTCAAACGCTCATAAAAATTTTATTTGAGTTTCTTATAGACATTTTTTTTTTGATAAAGGTAGATTAACCTATAAGGTATCTTGTATTACATTTTTAAATCTTAGTTCTAAGAAGAAAAATTTTTACGAATTTTTAACTCAAAATAATTTGCGAATTTTCGTGATTTTTACATATTTTGTCAATTTTTGAACTTTAAATGCTAATAAAAAAAAACTGTGACTAAGGATTTTTAATATTTTTCAAATCTCATTGTAACAATATAGTAGGCGCCTTGTATTAAATTTTCAAGTATTTTTACTCAACAAATAAAGTTTTATTGACATTCATAGAAAAAACCAAAATCAATTACCTCGAAAACAGATTTTGCGCAAAAATTAATATTGACATTTTTCTATATGAGATAAAGAAATCTAATATGCTTCATGTCATTGTGATTCCAAATAAAAGACATTTTTTACTGTTTTGTTGCAATTATTCCAGTAGTGGCGTTTTAATTTTTTATATGTTTATTGTACCTTAATAGTAAAATAAATGTATATTATTTAATAAGAACTTAAAAAACACGATTCCTATAGTAGTGCATGCAGATGACAGTAGTTACGGCTCTGGAGTTTTTTATTTGGGCCAAGGGTCGAACCCCTGCAATCGTATATATATATTTTGTATGAATTTCTAAGGTTATTAATATGTAATTTCGTTCAAATTTGAACTTAACATGACTATAAAAATAAACTGTGCTAATGTAACTCTTAGAATTTTTGGTAACAGAATTAAATATTTACGTAGAATCTTGTTTTAAATGTTCAATCCTTAGATATAAAAGTTGAACATTTTATAAATTTTTAACTACAAAATAATTATTGAATTTTAAATTTGATAAATTTTGTCAACATTTCAACTTCAAATGCTTATAAAAAATAATTGTGCCTATGTAATTTTAATATTTTTCAACTGCTATTGTAAAAATATATCAGGAGCATTGTATTAATTGTTTACACTTTTTGGCCCAATTGATAAAACTTTATTGATATTTATAGAAAAAAAAACTAAAAAAATTGAAAACTTACAATGTCCGTGAACAGCTCAAAAAGAGTCAAAATATTTTCAAATTTTTATCGTGTATAGAAAATTCTAATATAAACATTCAGTGAAATTTTCAAGTTTCTACAGTCATTCGTTTTTTCATTACAATAAAATAAGAAAATCGTAAGAAATCGAGTGAATATCAAATGTTGTAAAAATATGAATTTCAAACGCTCATAAAAATTTTATTTGAGTTTCTTATAGACATTTTTTTTTTGATAAAGGTAGATTAACCTATAAGGTATCTTGTATTACATTTTTAAATCTTAGTTCTAAGAAGAAAAATTTTTACGAATTTTTAACTCAAAATAATTTGCGAATTTTCGTGATTTTTACATATTTTGTCAATTTTTGAACTTTAAATGCTAATAAAAAAAAACTGTGACTAAGGATTTTTAATATTTTTCAAATCTCATTGTAACAATATAGTAGGCGCCTTGTATTAAATTTTCAAGTATTTTTACTCAACAAATAAAGTTTTATTGACATTCATAGAAAAAACCAAAATCAATTACCTCGAAAACAGATTTTGCGTAAAAATTCCCGTTTTTCCTTAATTTTTCTTTTGTTTTTCACGGCGCTTTTGAAAACTATTGGAAAAATTTTACTTTTGACCCCCCAAAGTACCAACTAGATTCACTTTCCTATTAGAAAAGGTACTGTTGAATAAAATCCAAACACTTTTACTGTCCTAAAAGTTGATGATCGTGCCACTCAGAATATAAAAACTAAAAAAAAAAAGAAAATTGATAATAGTCGTTAACAGCTCAAAACGAAACAAAATATTATCAAGTATGAGAATTTATAAAAATAAACACATGGTGTAAATTGACTAATATTGACATTTTTCTATATGAGATAAAGAAATCTAATATGCTTCATGTCATTGTGATTCCAAATAAAAGACATTTTTTACTGTTTTGTTGCAATTATTCCAGTAGTGGCGTTTTAATTTTTTATATGTTTATTGTACCTTAATAGTAAAATAAATGTATATTATTTAATAAGAACTTAAAAAACACGATTCCTATAGTAGTGCATGCAGATGACAGTAGTTACGGCTCTGGAGTTTTTTATTTGGGCCAAGGGTCGAACCCCTGCAATCGTATATATATATTTTGTATGAATTTCTAAGGTTATTAATATGTAATTTCGTTCAAATTTGAACTTAACATGACTATAAAAATAAACTGTGCTAATGTAACTCTTAGAATTTTTGGTAACAGAATTAAATATTTACGTAGAATCTTGTTTTAAATGTTCAATCCTTAGATATAAAAGTTGAACATTTTATAAATTTTTAACTACAAAATAATTATTGAATTTTAAATTTGATAAATTTTGTCAACATTTCAACTTCAAATGCTTATAAAAAATAATTGTGCCTATGTAATTTTAATATTTTTCAACTGCTATTGTAAAAATATATCAGGAGCATTGTATTAATTGTTTACACTTTTTGGCCCAATTGATAAAACTTTATTGATATTTATAGAAAAAAAAACTAAAAAAATTGAAAACTTACAATGTCCGTGAACAGCTCAAAAAGAGTCAAAATATTTTCAAATTTTTATCGTGTATAGAAAATTCTAATATAAACATTCAGTGAAATTTTCAAGTTTCTACAGTCATTCGTTTTTTCATTACAATAAAATAAGAAAATCGTAAGAAATCGAGTGAATATCAAATGTTGTAAAAATATGAATTTCAAACGCTCATAAAAATTTTATTTGAGTTTCTTATAGACATTTTTTGTTTGACAAAGGTAGATAATCTTATAAGGAATCTTGTATCACATTTTAAAATCTTAGCTCTAAAAAGAAAAATTTTTACGAATTATAAACTCAACATAATTAGGTAATTTTCGGGATTTTTCCATATTTTGTCAATTTTTGAACTTTAAATGCTAATAAAAAAAAACTGTGACTAAGGATTTTTAATATTTTTCAAATGTCATTGTAACAATATACTAGGAACCTTTTATTAAATTTTCAAGGTTTTTTAATCAACAAATATAATTTTATTGATATTTTTAGAGAAAAACTAAAAAAAAATGAAAACTGACAATGTCCGTAAAGAGCTCAAAATAAGTCAAAATATTTTGAAAATATTATGGTGTATAGAAAATGCTAATATAAACATTCAGTCAAAATTTCATGTATCTACGTTCATTTTTTTTAAAGTTACACCAAAAACCAAATTCAATTTTGTGAAAAATCGATTTTGCATAAAAATTCCCGTTTTTCCTTAATTTTTCTTTGGTTTTTCTTTGCGCTTTTGAAAATTACTGGGAACTTTGACCTCCCCAATGCACCAACGATATTCACTTTCCAATCGAACAAGATACTGAAGTTGAAAATCGAAGCATCATTTCGACCACTTATCGTGTACACAGACACATAAAAAAAAAAAAATGGCGGGTAAGTCGTGGATGTCGCTCTGCTGTACAGTAGGTTACAAGTGGGTTACTGTAATGGATGGAATTAAATTTGAATCCAATGATATTATATCATTGTATACGAAAAACGATTCTGAACGGAGATGATTTGTCAGTCTAGGATATATTATTTTTAAAGAAAAACTTA
>NC_042493.1:109700249-109704861 GCF_005508785.2 Acyrthosiphon pisum
TACGGCTCTGAAGTTTTTTATTTGGGCCACGGGTCGAACCACTGCAATCGTATATATATATATATATTTTGTATGAATTTCTAACTAAAAAATAGTTTTCAAATTTTCGTGATTTTTACGAATTTTGTCAAAATTCTGACTTCAGACGCTCATAAAAAACTATTGAGGATTTACGCCGAACTTTTTTTTTATTTCCACCAAAGACAATTTACGAGGAACGTTGTAGGCGTATTACATTCTCGAGTTTTTGGACAGAGCGAAAATGTTTTTATCGACATAAATTATGAAATAACTAAAATAATCAAACATTTCATATGTATATGAATACCTCGACATGAATATAAAATTTTTTGAAAATGTTACGGTTTTATATTCTAATATAAACAATCAGTGAAAATTGCATGTATCTACAGACATTTATTTTAGAGTAACAATATAATCATAAACCGCTAAAAATTGAATCTTAATTTCTAATGATTTGACATTTGTCTATCACGTTAGAAACGAATAAAAAATAATAATATTAATTCAACTTACAGGATATAATAAATAATAACAATATAAAATATCCAAACTGACAAACCGTTTCCGCTTAGAATCGTTTTTCTTATACAATGATATTATATCATTGAATTCAAGTTTCATACAAATTCCATTATACATTGACTCACTTGTAACCTACTGTACAGCAGAGCGACATCCACTTACCCGCTTTTTAATACCTACTGGTTTTATATTCGTTTGTGTGTAAAGTGTATTCATGTTTATTTTCTTTGCTCTATAATTATTATCAGTGGCGCACACTCAAAAATAAACAGGGGTAGCCATATTGAATGGAAAAATACCACCCACCCACCAAGTCACTTTCAAAAACAGACCAGCGGGGTCTTCGTCTCCACGTCCCCTTAGTTAGAATCGTATAACCTTGTTTCATTTAGGTTCAACTTTTTTTACCAAATGAAAACACCAAGTCAACACCAATGTTTGAAATTTTAATTCGACATTTTGTAGGAAATCAAAAATATTATAATTGTGCATTTATGCACTATGCCACTATAATAAATAATAATGAAAAACAATTACTCACAACACTATAACACAGTAAATTGTGATTTGTAATAAGTCTAGGGCTCGGAAGTTGATGACCTTAAAATCAATAAAAAATGACCTAAAAAAAATGCAAATATGACATAAAAATGACAAAAAATATCCTTAAAAAAAAGAAGATCTACCGTATTTTCATTTACGGTTGCAACTTGTAAGTCATGATATTATATTATATTCCGAGATGTTGGATTAAAAATAGAACTGCACTTAGAGGTGTTACTTTGAAGTAATATCATTGCTAGAGTCTCGAGAAGTACATTATAGCTCCGTGCTTTTAGTTCCGATTACTGTGATATAGTTTTGAATTTTGTTGTGTTGAGGGTTACAATAAAAACAATCAAGGCATAGGACGAAGTTAGGTTAATTAAAGGCCATTTTCCCCGAAACTATACCCATGTCACTCATAATTTGTACCAGACTTCAGGGTTTCATATTTTTCACTAATTAAAAAGGGCACCCTTCTATTTATACTTAATATGGGTTCACAAAGGTAGGTAAGTTTTAAGATATTTTAATATTATATTTACCGACACCACCTTACCAAGAATCCTAAAATTTGGCCTTTGAGTTCCTCGTTTCCTTATAAATTATAACCAGTAAATACTAATACTGTATTTATTTAAAAATTTTAATACTCGTGTTCCTTACGCGGAACAGCATGGTTTTATTTTTATTTTGAAAAATATTCAATTCAAAAATCGTCGACAATACATTAATGTTGATTATACTACTTACTTATACAACAGTGTTCATTGATTTTGCCCCCCTCCCTCTCAAAATCTGAAATGACGCCACTGCTTTACCGTATAGTTACAACTTATAATTATAACGACATGTGCCTATAAATCTTCGGTAGGTACCTATACATGAACATTTAACTGATTTGTAATTTACACCGATATCATCGCATCGTTGTAATCGTAGAGTCACGTTATTCACGTACGGTCATCGTTATATTATATTATTTCGTTATGCTTCGGCTGTCGTCAAACTTCTATTTTAAAATATCCATAAAATTGGTGTGTTTTATTGTAAATTATATAGCAAAATTATTTTTATTTTATTTTATTTTACTTTACAATCATGGCTGAAATTAAAATTTTGGTTGAAACAAAATTTATTTGCGGTGGTTTTATTTACGTGCGTTCTATAAGTTACCAGTCAAAAAGGTTTAGGGCTTACGGACCATTCGAGAATTATATGATTCGGGAAAAAGGCGTTCGAAAAAAAGGTTTTGAGTTTTCAGATTTTTGATTAAAATAGGTACCATTCAGGAAAAAGTTCATTCGGAAATTTCTGTTCGGGAAAAATACCAGTAACCAAAAATTAGTTTAAAAAGTCTAATCCAATATTTAAGTTGAATCCAGTTCATTTATTATTTTTAATACATATTATAGGTATACCTACAGTATACACATCCACATATTATTATAAGTGCCTACGTAAATTGAATTAGACTTTTTTATGCCGCACGAAGCGAATAAATTTTTTTTTTCATGAGGGAACTATTTGGTACATAAAGTATGTAACCGCTGGTTGTCGGTATTTTTTAAGCAGAAGCCGGGTCTAAGTTGTCTGCAGTCCTAACTCCTAAGTCTGAATAAAGCGGGGAAGATAATTTTTATTCTTTATAATTTTTTTTTTCGTGAGGATATATTTTTTTTGCTTTTTGCACTTACGTATGCGTACCACTTATTTAATAATGGCCGTATTTTTAGTAGTCTAGTCTTCTAAATCTGTACATACGCGTATTAAAAATCAATTACAACAAGTTTTAGATCGATCTATCAAGGTTAATCATGTCTATCTGCAGTTGAATTTGAAATTTGACTATAAAATAATTTACTCGTTATACAAGCGAATCGCGGCAAACAAGACTTAGGAAAAAATGTCGGGGTAAAAAAGTCTGAGGCATAAAAAGTCCCCAGTAGATAAGTCCTATATGTCTACAAAGTCCAGTATATATATATATATATATATATATAACAATATTTAGGACAATTTATTTTTAAAAAATGCAATGATTATAATTAGATACTCATAGTATCATTACTTATATATAAAAAAATCGAAATAATTATTCATACAAAAAAAATATGAATAACATATTATACCTAATGATTTCTCAGTTTAATAAAGTATTAACTATCGTCATATAAAATATAATATATTTAAAAAAAAATTCATTATGTAATTTTAATTTTTATCTAAGTCTTGTTCAAATATTATGATTTCTCAAGTTTAATTAATCATCGTCATAAAAGTTATATTTGAAAAAAAAATTACTGTCAGCTACAATACTTATACCTATTAATACTAATTGGAACGTTTGTTTGTACATCACATCGTATTTTTTCTCATACCTATTTAACTATATATTATATGCACTGGACTTTTTATGTTTCGGACATTTTAATGGACATTCGGGGCCTGATTTACCAATTTATGGGGACAGTACAATTTTCAATTTTGGCCCCCAAATTGTCCATTTCTATACTTTCTCCAATGCTAAAACAAAATGTATGCATATTGTATTTTTAAATTAGTTGCATATACATAAGTAGTTTGATCATAGAATAAAATTGTATTGCTAAAAATTTGATTACCTATTTAATATACAAGAACACTTTATAGGTACTTACTTTCAATGCCTTTATAACTAATTAATGTTTAATGTTTATTCAAGTATAAGACGTATACAAATTAAATAACAAACGTATTTTGTTTTTAAAAAAATAGTATTTTAGATTCTGAGTGGAACGATGAATGTATTTATTTTACAATGATGTGTGTTTTTTTTTTTATTTTTTATTTTTTTTTGTGTCTGTCATCACCTTTTAGGACAGTAAAACTGCTTCGATTTTCTTCAACAGTAACTTTTATGATTGGAAAGTGAATCTAGTTGGTACTTTGGGGGGTCAAAAGTAAAAATTTCCCAGTAGTTTTCAAAAGCGACGTGAAAAACAAAAGAAAAATTAAGGAAAAACGGGAATTTTTACGCAAAATCGATTTTGGTTTTTGGCGTAACTCTAAAACAAATGACCGTAGATATATGAAATTTTCACAGGTTGTTTATATTTGCATTTTCTATACACGGTAAAATTTTGAAAATATTTTGATTTATTTTGAGTTCTTTACTGACATTTTCATTTTCCATTTTTTTTTAGTTTTTTTTCTAAAAATATCAATAAAATTTTATTTGTTGGATAAAAAAGCTTGAAAATTTAATAGAAGGCTCCTAGTATATTGTTTCAAAGGCAGATGAAAAATATTAAAAATCGTTAGTCACAGTTTTTTTTTATAAGCATTTAAAGTTCAAAAAATGACAAAATATGGAAAAATCACGAAAATTTGCAAATTATTTCGAGTTAGAAATTCATAAAAATTTTTCTTTTTAAATCTAAGATATGAAAATGTAATACAAGGATTCCTTATAAGATTATCTACCTTTATCAAACAAAAATATCTATAAGAAAGTCAAATTAAATTTTTATGATCGTTTGAA
>NC_042493.1:109705602-109735163 GCF_005508785.2 Acyrthosiphon pisum
TGATATACCGTCTCCGCTCAGAATCGTTTTTCTTATACAGTGATATTATATCATTGAATTCAAATTTAATACTGTCCATTATACAGTGACCCACTTCTAACCTACTGTACAGCAGAGCGACATCCACTTACCCACCTTTTTTGATTATTACATTAATATAGTAATAATATATCAAAGTAAATGTTTTTAAGTTTAATGTTTTAAGTCAAATTTGATTTCAGCTAATCAGCTTTCACAAACATTTCGATTGTGTGCTATAGGTATACCTAGTAGTTAAACTAGTTCTAAACGTAAATTTATCTAAACTAATGCGTAGTTTTTTTGTTTCTTCATCTCGTCTATTATTTAATTTTCTATTCATTGAACCAATTAATTATTTTTTTGACATTTTAAATTATTAAAAATAATAATCAAATGACGATCGTAACAGATATAGGAACAATAAATACGACTGACGTATATCACGTAACTAAGAAAGACAATAACGTCAATAGTAGGTAAAATTACGAGGATAACGTCTTCGTATTTTGCATCTTCTTTCGAGGAACTCATTATTTGAAATGAATTGACTAATTGTTTTTAAATATAATGCGTTTAAAATTGGTAAAACCTAGACGAAATATAATAAATCAATTTTCTTGAGAAATATCATTAGTACAAATAGATTGTACTACATAGATAATATTTATTATTATTTATATAATATATCTGACATCAGAAAAAAGTTTAAACTTCAACGCTTAAATTGTACTGTTAACTGTTATACTATTAAAAGTATATACAGTAGAAACCGTTTAGAATGACACCGGTTGTAGTGACATACCTATTGGGTGTAATGACCTCAGATTAAAGGTCCCTGCAAAACTCCTATATTGTATGTACTAATTTGTATCGGTTTTTATGACGTCTACTATATAATGACTATACGGATGTTATGACGGTTATTTTTGGTTATATTGGAAAAATATTTTATCTATAATGACTTTACTTTATTGAAGCTACTATTACAACCGATGATACCGATAATTTCATCTTTGTTTTGTCGTCAGTTTTATTTTATTTTATTTTATCAGGGTAACGGTGATCGTCGTGAGATTAAATGCGTATTGTGTTCTCGTGTTAAATATTTTTAAATTGTAAAATGTGCAAACGAAAGCAATATCCACAATTGAAGAAAAAGCAAATGGCATGTTTCGTTTAAAAAAAGGTGAAAAAAATTCCCACTTAACTAATGAATTTGGGGTAGGTCACTCTATACGATTCCAAACATATGGAAAGCTTGAGACAAAATCGAACAAGAATTTCAAAATGAAATAACAGATTTTATAAAAATAATAATTGAATTAATTAATTTAAATAATATGAACATAATTAAATGTTTTTATCTTTACTTTTTTTTTATATTATACATTACATAAATAAATAATAATAATAATATGTATTGAAGTTAACAATTTGATTTTAGTCATTTTGGTTATAATGACAACCGGTTATTATGACCTATTTTCTTTGGTCCCTTGAACGTCATTGTAAACGGTTTCTACTGTATATATAAAATAATGTAGGTTCGTTAAAACACAGATATTTATGAAATTAAAGTTGACCATCAACGTTTGACGATTATACCGTAAAAATATTTTTTAATTAATATACCTGTGTACAAAAAAAACCTATGAGATGCCTTAGATAATAATCTCCCCTTTAAATTTAAGAATTATAGATTATTACCAGGTCACACAAAACATTTAATGAATCAATAATGAACTGATAGTCCCTTAAACAAGATCTATTGGCCCACGATTGGTCCATTAAATTGTAGAGAATCATTAATGTATTAAATTGTTTATGCAACACAGCAAAAATATTAAAATCTACATTAACAGTCGAATTTGTAAAAAAAAAAATAGTTAAAAATACACATCTATAGTAAAAATCATAAATAATAAGTATTGTAAGTTTATTTGATAGTATACAAAAATAACTTTATACCATATATGATGGTTTATATAGTTTTTAATAAATATTAAAAATACTACAAGAGAAAATAGCCAATTGTATCACGCATGTTGTGTCACAATAATTTACTGCTGACATACGTAAAAAAATATCTTTTATACAATTTTAAATATTACAAAAAAGCGGAACACTTAAGACAAATTCTGGTTCTACCAGTCTTCGCATAAAAGGTAAAAAACATCACCCTTACAACAAACATCCAAAAATGTACTTTACAGTTAAGTAAAGTATTGTGTGAAGAGAGCAACTTTTACATGTATAAGATAGACAATAAATTACAGAGTGTCCGACTGATGATTTTACTTAACTTATTTCAATTCTTCATAGCCTATTGAACACTGTAATAAAATCTTATAAAAAAAAAAAAAAAAATACAAACATTTACAACAACAGTGTAATTAATATAATAAATTTATATTATTTCAAACAACTATGTAAACTATTAACTCACTAAATGTTGTAATCATGGGCATTTTTCTATGAGGTTCTAAAGTAAAATATTATGACAAAACTCTCCAACATATTTTTGAGTTTGAAAATGTAATTTTAGATTCAACTATTTATGTTTTTCTACTTTTAACAAAAAAAAAAAGTTTACCGGAAATAAATTGAAATACTACAATATAATTTACTTTATATCTCAGTTATTTAGTTTGTAAATCAAATTAAATTAAAAAATAACATTTTTATTAAATATTGAAACAAAAACAAAAATGTATAGAACAATACACGTTTTATCATAAACTATTTATAATTAATAAGATGTTCATATTACTACCAACAATAAGATTGTCATATAAGCTTAATTAGTTATAATTTGGTGGTTTATTAACGACTACTCAACTATAAATTCGTAGTCCATGTCTTGAAAATGACAATGACTCCATGGTCCAAGTTTGGTAATTGGGTAATTTCTACGGTATTGGCAATAGATTTTTTAGTTTCTTCACCAATAACATATAATAAACCATTGAATGCCACTATTCCTATATAAAACTGTTATTTAAATTAAATATAATTTTACAAGGATATGCTATAAATGTTATAGTTACCAGGACAAAGTCGGCATAACTCAGGAATAGAAGACCAAACTCCATCACTTGGTCTACAAAAACTTTTAAGATACTCTCCCATCATAGCCACCAATAGCATACATAAGACCCTCCAAGATTCCTACATTAACACCTTCACGACATACAGATATTTTTGCAGCTGGTGTGCATGTGCAAAGTGTCATAATATTCCACAGTTTTCAAAACTATTCTATTACCACCGCCAACCTACACAATTTAATGAAATGAAATGTATTAAAAATTAGAAACAAAGAAATAATATAATTATTCACCGCATATAAACGATTATTGAGTATACCAAAACCCAAATTATATCTCTCAGTTGTCATACAAGACACCCAATCGCTATTTTTGAATACTGACATCAAAAACTTCGGCAGTCTTTAAAATTATTAGTACCATTCTTGCCATCAACCTAGAATTACAAAATAAAAAATATCTATAATATAAAATAAGTAAAATATTGATTTAACTCAAAGACTAATAATATATTATGAGTCTATGGTTTAACTTACTGTATATATACAATCATCCAGTACACCAACTCCTAATCGTGTTCAACTAACTAAAATGCCGACAATTAGTAACCAAGAGGATGACTGAGAAGATACATCAAGCATACACATAGATTTTGAACTTGATTTATGTACACCTCCTGCAACAAACACAAATTCATCCTTTATTACACCTAAACCAGCTGTCTGATGAAAATCATTTATGCCTGGTGCATTTTTTCGTAGTTTGTTTGCTGGGCCATACCATTCTGTAATTGATAGCATAATCTGTACAACACATTGGCGATGTATTAGACCGACTGATCATTAGAATACCATAATAGAATGAAATGGACTAAATAATTGTGAAAATAAATTAATTAAAATGGTATTATACTTTTTATGAATCACCAAACTGTCTAGATTTACACCTAATTTTATCCAAATACATTGGAATGGAAATATATTGACCTGATTTTAGTAGAATAATTTGTAATGCATAAAATACATAACCTTTACCTAAAAACATAATAATAATTAATTAAATACATAAATTCATAACGTTAGCATATTTATGAAAATAACATACATTTAGGAGTATTTTTTAGAAGAGGTTCTTTAGATATATCAAATAATATATCAAGCTTTAATAATGGCAAACGTACATGTTTCACTAGTTCTGGCAAACATCTTTTCTCTGATACAATTCATGATTTACCCATGAAATTTATATACCTAAAATAACAAGTATTTAAAACTAAATCAAAATACATTAATTTAAAGATTTTTGTACTAATTTATTGTGCTAATTGTGTGAATTATAAATATTATATCTCTGTGGCTATATAGTTTATGGTAATTGGTAAAAACAATAAAATTATAATTTAAAAGGTACACAAGAAAAATAGAATTTCTATATATTACCAGAATTTCAATATAACATTTGGTTTTTTTTTAATATTAAAAATTCTAAAAGAGATATTTTTTACATACAGACATTGTAGACTGTAGTAACAACAACGTAGCGCATTGCTTTATTTTAATACACATTTTAAATATTTCAAGAATACAACTCTATAAAAAAATTCTGGTACCACTAACGTTTTCTGTGTATTAAAACACACCATAAACGATAATACGATATACATACTACAAAAATGAAAACATCCTGTAAAGGTACATAAATTATTGTGCGAAGCAAGTAACATTTACACATATAAGATATGCAATAACCAACCACGAGCCTGGCCCAATGATGTTACGCTTCTTTTTAAATTCCTTACAACTCATTAAATAATGTGAGTAGAAACGTTAAACCTATACCATTATTATTAAAACTGAACATTCTTTAAAATTAAAAACATATTTTTTGTATTTGTGCTACTTTAAAATAGATAACTTAAATAACAATATCATAAAATATACTTGGTAATATGTATTATTAAACCGTATTTGTTCACAATCTTATTTTGTATACAAGAATATAAAATTTTAGATCATTGAATTCTAATAATATAACACAACTGTTATAGCAATCCCTCTAGACACCTACTGTAGAGCAGAGCGATACTCACTTGCCCAACTTTTTTAAGTTGATTTTCTATTTAAAATATTAAAATACAAATTATCAATATTATAGTTTGCTTATTTTTTCTTCGAATGGAACAGCAAGGTCATTACAGGAAATTAAAGTTTCAAAAAATCATCAGAAGATAAGGATAGAAAATCTTCTCTTTTCACCAGATCTCTGAAAATAATCATTATTTTAATAAAAAATTACCGATTGATATAGATAATTAAGTTGTGTTTGTGATCAGAAAGTGTGGTTTAATGTAATCTTCAGAGCCCAACAACATTTACGTAAAGTTATATACCTAAGTTAGCAAACGCTTTGATTCTAAATTAATGTGATCAATAAATAATAAAAATAAAATAATACAATATAGGTTAGGTGATTCTAATATTATTTTTATGATTCTACCTATATTAGATTAAATCACAAATGTTTTGAAACTTTTGACCTTTATAGATAGGTAGTACCATTATTCTGTGCTTCTACCGTGTGCGAAACTCAAATTAAATGAGGTGAAACAGAATACCGCGGTACAGACGAGCACCTCATATCAGTCATACAGTCATTCATATATTCCGATTTATAAACTAATGAACTACCTAGTATGTTCAAAACCTATACTACAATAATTTTTTATCGTTTCCATTGCGCAACAATATTTTGTTCAAAGGTAAGAGTGATTTGAGCGATATTGCGATAGTACAATTTCCACCAGGTGCGAATACCGTTGACGTCAAACTTACAATGGCAATAACTTTGAAACCAAGTCCGACAACCAAATACTGACTGTGTCACTCCACCTGCATGGTTTACAGTAGAACGGTTAACTAGATTAGTCTTAAAGTAAAAAAAAATAAGAGAATAAGAGTGCGGTAATGTAACGAAATACAATTTTCAACCGAATAGAGCTGTTTTTGAAAAAATTAGTATACGACACGTGCACCTGAATTTGTAAAGGTACCTACCTACGTTTTCACTGCAGCGTCTGGACGCGGCACACAACGTCACTACCGGTCCGGGACATAGGTCGGCATACAACGTCACTACCGGTCCAGGACATACCTAGGTAGGCATCTAACGCTATGTCCTACGTGCAAAACAAAACAGGTTGATTTTCGCCATGCTGGTGGCTGGTCTGAATATAATTCGCCCTTACTCGACATAGCGTGATGCGGCCGTGCTGTTCCACTGTTGGACGCTGCACGGAAACCGCAGCTCGGCTCAAAATAATTTTCAAATGTCGGTGATTTTGTCAACATTCTTACCTTGTCGTGCGCGGAACCTATGCGGCAGACTCGGTGGTGTTCGTATTAGGCGACTGGAAACAGTGACAGAGAGCGTCGGGTGACCAATAACAATATTTCGATATCTAAAAATAGGTAGAAATTAACAACAATATAATAATTAACAGAAAACGCGTGCCATGTGTGTAGAACAAAAGTTCGCGTCACGCCCTCGCCTGGATTTTTCCCGTTCTACGGTCTTCAGTCTTCACCATGGACAAAGAAAACTTTGTAATACACACTGTGTAATATTGCAGAACAATATCATAACAATATTATCTTCGATCGGTCGTCTGTGTGTTTGCGTTTGTCAGCGAGTTTAGGCGCGCGTACAGGGCAACGACAATATTTGAAGAGTCACGAGTGTAATCTACGCTGTTATCGGGGACGCGGCGGCGATATATTGTTCTATGGCGATATCGACGAATAAAATATTATTATTATTATCGTCGTTGTTGTTGTTGTTGTTGTTGTCGCATCGTTTGAAAATATAATATCAGACGTGTCGGACGAAGGGCGGTGGGGTTGGGGAGATACAAGCGGGACGATGTCTGGCCACCGTAGATTGTAAAATACGCACGAATCGGTAACCGGTTTGTGATTGGACGTGAACGGTTCGGTCGTCGGGCGGGTGTTCGCCGCCCGTCGGACGTTTGTCGTGAACGGCGTTCGCGGTGGGGTGGTGTGAAAACGACTAGTGGACGAGGCCCACATCGCGGTCTCGTGTTTCAGCGTGGGCCAAAACTCAATCGCCGGACGGGCCACTCGCATAGCCCGTGCCGTACGGCGCATAGAGTAATTAAAATTCTTCGACTATCGACAATGGACATAATTGAGGAAGACTTTTAAACTAGCTCTATTCTGATAGGTGCCTATTTCCTTTAATTTGTGTACATACTTATTTTACCTATGTTTCCCCCCACCACCCATCAGAAAGTGATAAAATTAGTTACTTTATTTAACCAAATAAAACTATACATACACACCGCGGTGGAGTTATTTTTGTGAATAAAATTATTTTTTCGATGACTAATTTGAGAAAACTTTATTTTTAAATTTTATAATAAATAGCTGCAAAAGTAGGTGCTTATTTAAAATCATCATGCTTTGTTTGTGAATAAAATTGTTTTTCCATTTAAGAAAATTTTATAATAAATAAGAAAAGTAGCTGCCTATTTAAAATCATTATGAACTATACCATCATGCTTTTCGTATTTGTCGTATCGATATTTTATATGTATTTTAAAATTTAGAATCATATGACTGATGTACCTAGTAATGTGTTGTAAATTGTTGTTATACCTGCAGGCTGCAGCAGTTATTTGTACATACTATGTAAGACAAAAATAAAACATAATATAATATAAAATTTAACTGTAGCCATATAAAACAATTAAAAATTTTGATTTTCGTGTCTATGGACTTAAAACTAATCAACTTAAACTTTTTAACTAAATTTTTTTGTGTTTATCAACTCGATCTATTTTAATATGATTAGAGGGCAGATTCGTATGATGTTACATATTTATCGTGGTTGATGGTATGATATTATGCTAATAGTGACCGCAGAATTTGTTTCAAGACAATAACGATTTTGAACTGTGAGTCTTTTAGGCTGCATAATACGAAAATTAACCAACTTTTTTCATTTTATTGACTTAGGTATTTAAGATATTTTTTTATCGATATAAATTATGAAAAAACCAAAATAGTCGACAATTTCATATGCGTATGAATACCTCGACACGGATCTAAAAATGTTGTACATTTTATAGTTTTAAATTCTAATATAAACAATCAGTGAAAATTGCATGTATCTACAGTAATTTATTTTAGAGTAACACCACTTACACGAAAAACCAAAACCTATTTTAGGTAAAAATTCACGTTTACCTAAATTATTTTTTGTTTTCCCAGGCCCTTTTGGACACTGGGTAGGTACTGTTCATTTCGACATCCCCTATGCACCTCCTAGATTCACTTTCCCACCGGAAAAGATGAAAAGCTAAGCATTATGTCGACTGCTTATCACGTACACCGACCCAAATAATAAAAATGTATTACGCAGAGCGCACATTTGCTAATGCTTTCAATATAGTTCGATTCGCTGTAATTTTTAAACTAACGATGCTTAATGTGATCTGCTCATCGTAAATTTTCTATATTAGACGGAGACAATAAAATGCCCAGTGGCAGATTTAAGAGTTCAAAGAAAGTCGGTAAATCAATAAGAGGGGCTTCCTACAAAATTTATCAGTAACATACTTACCCCCATTTCACAAAACCGATCGCCTCATTTGCGAGAAATAATATCAACCAATATTCAATTTTATGGTAACAATTAATCTTCTAATTAAAAAAAAAAAAATGTTTTAATGTAATGTAGATAATAATTAAAATGTAGCTTGACAGAAAACCAATTCAAATATAAAAAAAAAAGTGAAGCCATAAAACAATATTATAAAGGTTTAATTTGAGTTACACACTTTTAAATTTTGTACTACACACTTCAATTTTTGTACTACACATGACTTTAAGACCTGCTATATCCACAAAAGTCAATGATAAAATTACCATTTTATATTATAATTCACAAAAACAATAATGATGTATGTGCATGTTTGTGTTAATGTGTGGGTACGGACCGGTCGGCTAGGTTGGCGAGTGAAATGGTGGTTTGGAGGCAATTATTCATATAGGTACCTACGTTGTACAAATTTATCGCGAAATCGGTTTCCAATAAATCATAATTTACGTCGCTGATTAAGTAATACAAAGATTGTTATTAAACTTACACAATTATTGTTTTATTTTCATGCAATCGTGAATTATATTATACATTAGCTTATAATTATAAATAATCTTATTAGTGATCAATGGCGTAGTGAGTAAAATGTAGAATACCCAACTTAGATTTACGTAGGTATACCTATAAGTACTTACTTCGATCTTTTCTACTTTACTTGATTATAATATTTTCTACTTTTAAAGTATTCCTATATATTTAAATAATTTTTTTTATTAAAACATTGGTAAATTAGATTACAGTTTGCAATATACATTTTTTTTTGTAAAAATTTAAAAAAAAAAACCAACTATAATTTAGGTGGGCCTCAGTACACAATTTAGGAGGGGGCCCCGTTGGCATTTGCCGACTAAACGACCATTAAATCCGCCACTGAAAATGCCCGTGTTACGTCTTAAATCGTGGAGCTGCGTCGTTCTCGAAGTTTCAAAAATTTAATGCTCGCGATTCTGTCTTATCACCATGTACCACGAAATAGTAATAACTGTTATCAAATAAATAACAACATAATATTATTATTTTTTCGTTTGCCGACTTTAAATTTGACTCGCTCGCGAATCGCGATTATTTGAAATTTGAACAAAAAATACAGACTACTCAGAACGGTCGTACAGATTTCTATCCATACATTTTAATATAAAATCACCATGGATAAGTGTATTGTTTTTAGTAAAACATCCAAAGCATCGCCTCGCCACATTACGTACATTTTCATTTGTAAGTATTATTTTCTAGTTGTAGTGATTATATTTCTTAATAATATGAAGTCAGTCTGATTTGCTAATTTGTTCACACGTATAGATTTCCAAAAAATCAATGAAATAGAAGGAAATAATGGCTAAAAATCTTCGAATTAAATGATTATCCTAATTTCTATCAGTCATAGTATCTGTGGTAATCATTTCACAACTACTAGTGATTGTAAACAATGTTCTCAAAACATAATCCAAACCACTTGTCTGGGATAAAGAAGTAAAATAAATTTTATTAATTTACGGCAACATTGGTACAACTCTGCGCGCACGACTAGTAAATCGCATCTAAGAGGTAAAATCGTTTAACATAATTCATAAATTTGGACAAATTATCTAAAACTGATCCAAAAGTGGACTTGCACAAACTTGAACTAGAACGTATTAAATTTGTTATAACTAGCTACTTGCGAACTAGGTTGAAGAAAATAAAAAGTTTTTGTGTGAGTGTGCTTGAAAAAGAAGCCACTCGTTCTGAAGAGGATGCGTATTTATCACCTGCGGAGCTTAAATTTGCTAAAGAATTTGCTCTGAATGCCGACAATCATTTTGACACCATACTCTGGCATATGCCTCATGTATAGGTACAACAAATTGGATAGAAATAAAAAAATTATCGAGCCCAATTTAAATAGTTTTGTTTTTTTAAAATATAACAATCACATAAATAGTGTTATTATAAAAAATACACTGAAAGGCCAGGAAGAAGAAATTGTATTAGAAGATGGTTCTCAGCATTTGATGCCTTATAGTTCAGTTGCTGAATTTGTGAAAAAGGGTACTGTTCAATTGATCTAAACTGTTTAATAAAAATTCAACATTCATTTTTCATCCTATTCAATATTAACAATTCATGTTAAATAATCAATTCAAAAATACATTGATTATGATTATGCCACCCATAATGATATATTAAATTAATGTAAATGTTATATACATTTGAAATAAACAGATATCAAAACATTCAAATGTATAATATTTTATTTTTATTCCATCCAGTATTTAGATATATTTCTCAATAGTTGTACATTATATATATCAAATCAAATTATTCCTATCAAAGAGTGAATTTTAGGTACAATAAAAAAATTTATTCAAAGCTAAAAGTATATTAGTTGTTTTTTCTGAATACGACTGATAATTACACAAAAAAAATTCATAGAAAATACAATTATACATTTTCTACTTTCTTAAGTACAATAAATGTTAATTTGGAAGAACTAATAAAAATATTTCATATAAACCTGCCAAATATATTTTACATTTTATTTTCAAATAAAACATACTGTAAACCAGTGGCGTAATTTAGTCATATTTTTGGGGGGATTGAAACATTTACCCACAACCCACCAAAAAAAGAATTTGGTTAATTTCAAAAAAAATATAAATAAATATAAAAAACTCACAATCCAAGAATTGAGATATGTAATCTGTATAAGGTAATATGCTAAACTACATTATTGTAATATATTTGTGAAATATTAAATTTATAATAATGATTAGTGTTTATTATGAAGTAATTTAGTATAATATTATATTACAGCTACCATAATTAAAATAAAGTGAAATTGTTCTAATAATAAATACTTGTTCAAGTGAAAACCAGCACAATGTTATAAAAAGTATACATTTATAATTTTAAAATAATATTTATATAAAAGTGATGAAAATAAATATAGAATAAGAATACCAATTATATTACAAAAAAATTTATGTTTCCTTATTTTTCACAAAATAATATGGTTGAATTGTTTTTAAATTTTAAAACATATTATGAAAAATGCATACAAAATGTTTATAAAAGAAAAATACAATCATCATGTCTAACCTAAAAAAACATGAAGGTCTTTTAAATATATTTACTTTTTCTTTTTTTTGGAACTGGTGATTTGAGATTTCCAGTATCAGCTTTATCAACCTTGTCAGCTTTTTTTTTAACCGGGGCAGGTGCTGGCGCTGGCTTCAAATTCTTTTTAAGCAGTTTTTTCTGTTCCCTTTCTTTTTCTTCTAATTCTTGATTTTCTCTCTCTATTAGAGTAATTAAAGTATTACATCGCCGTTGCAAATCATTTGCAGTACGGCTTTTCATAAACCAATCAAATCTAAATTGAGGAGCACACCTAAAACAGATATCAAATATTAATAACCCAAGATGTATATAATTCTTCTTTAATGTTAAATTTTCTTTACTAACAATATTTCTTAAAAATAGCTTATTAAAACATACAAATATAACATAAATATGAATGATTATAGACCATGATAGTTAAGGTTTTGTCATGATATTGAATATTTATTAATAATTTAACTGAAATTCCATGTTGAAAGACTTTTTTAAGAAATGGGGAAAAATAATCTTAATATTAAAGTAAAGAATCATCAAGAACGCTAAATAATGTTTTTGAATTTATATATTTTCTGACATGCTACTGATAATATTTATTATTTGACAATATTGACAACATTAGTGGTACTATACTGGTCGGCAACCAATTTATGTGCGAGCATTCCCCACCAATTTCTCATTGTTAGCATGATCACGTGGTTCTCGACGCACCAATCAAATCATTCGACATGGGCAAAAGCGGTATAATATATAAGAGTATATTATACTCTTTTGAAAAGGAGTATTGTAACTTCTCTTATTTTCTATATCCCTAACTTTACCTTATAGCCGCCCTTAATTCTTCATACACATTTTCTTTATCAAATCCAAGTTTGTGGAGCATGCAAACTAAAAATCTATCTTCTTCTTCAGTATAATTCTTGCCCTTGTTTGCGCCATATGAAATGCGCAATTGATGAAATGGGGCCTTATACATTGTCATCTATTTAAACATTACACATCAAAAAATATATTATACAAATCTTTTGAATGAATATATAAAAATACATTACTTTAGCATCCAAAGCTCTTTTAATACTAGCTCGGCGTTGTATTTTGGATTCTCCCCTTTCGATTTGTCCCATAATTCTATCAATATCTTGGAACTCATTACATCTTTCCCAAAATACTGCACTGTATTCTCTTACTTCTTCCGCAGTTTTACCTAAAAATTAAAAAATATGTACATATTTTTTTTTTAGTTACAGGATCACTGAAGAATCAGCATCATTAGAATTTGAACAATTAACTCATAAATACCTTCTACTTCTTTTGATATGTTATCAATATCATCTCTGCCATATTTTTCATTAGCTTTAATAAATTGATTAAAATCACGTTTATTCCAATTTGTAAAACTCTAAAACAAGAAAGTTAGTCAAAATTATATAAACATTAATAACAGAATATTATTTACTTTTGTTAATAAAATTTCTTTTTCTGCTTGTTCTTCTTCAGTAAGTGGTTGAGATTCATCAATTTTTTTTTGTTCTTCTTTCTGTATTTTAGTTGCATCAGCACCTAATTCTGAATTTGTTGGTACCTGTTTAAATCAAACATTTTTTAATTAATTTAACTATAGTATTTAAGTTTGAAAAATCAATCCAAATATTGTATTTGGTTTCAGTTCATAATTAACCTAGTCTTATATGTTATACATATGCCATTACTAACTAAAATAAAATAGACACACAATGATTATTGTATGTTAATATATATATTCAATGTTTGAGATATTAGGTTAATCCCATTTCTCTTTAATATAATTATAAATCTTAACTTACTTTGTATCCAACAGTTTGTCTATAATAATACATTTCTTGATCAAGTAAATCAAATAAACGAGTAGGGAAAAACTGGAAATCTTGAACCAATGGTTGTTTGGGTGGTCGAGGTGCCTACAACATTTTTAAATACACATTTTGTAGTTAATATAGTTATATACATAAATGAAATCAGCTTATATAACTCATGTATAAATATATGATATTGTTATTATTTATTAATTATTACCTTAGGTTGTTTGGGTTCAGATGTTCTGAGTGCTTCGCGAAAGTAAGCATCTACAGCATAATTAGATTTGCGTTCACGTTTAGGTGGTTCTATCCAATTTCTAATACCAGTTAACTTCTGTTTTTCTCTACATATAATAAGTCAAATTAAATCATAGATGTATGTAACACTTGTGTCATGAAATTATCATTATAATATACCTATAGTCTTCTCCTTCAAACGTGTACAAGGATGATTCTGTTTGAGCATCTAATGTAAAATTTTTCAAAGATGATTCTCCTAAAGACTCTAACTTTTGCTTCATTTCTTCCGTCTAAATAAACATAAATTCATACTTTATACCAGTGTTTCTCAACCTGGGGTTGCGACTTATTATTTAGGGTTATGTATGAATTAAAATTGTATGTATTATATGTATCTGTAAATATTTGGTATACATTATGTTGATTGAAAATAATTATAATATTAAATGTTGTATATTTATATATAGTATTATATTTTACGTTGTATACAATGAACAGTAATTTTCATATTGATTATTAATAGTATTTAAAAAAAATATATGCAGGGGTTCGCTAAAAAATTGAAATTCAAAAAAGGGGTCGTCACAGTAAAAAGGTTGAGAAACACTGCTTTATACTACAGTTACTAATAAGTTACCAAAAAGCAACCGATAACGCGATCAAATGAAGAAGGACACTTAACATCCAACTTTACACTCCTTAACTGATGACAACAATGAAAAATAATTACCAATAGCATTAATTTTAAGTCCAATATTGTTCTTTTTTTTTTTGTGAATTATTTATATATAAATATATACCTGTATCTAGTTTGTAACGCTCGCATATAATACCATACGATTAATAATACCAATAAGTTATATTAAATCAAATCCCTATAATAACTTTAAAATTCTAAAAAATGCATCATAATTTCAAAAATATATGTTCATAACATATAATACTAAAATAATTGTTAAATTTAAATGGTAAAATCTATACCTTCTCTTCGCCTTTCCGTAAAATAGTATCAATATCTTCATCAGTAATTTCAGAATCTTTAGATTGGAAAACATGATTTGCACCATGTCTGATCATGTTTAACATTTCATCTTTATTCAGAGTATTTTTCTGATTATCCATCAGTCGGCCTTGTTGAATAACTAATTTATCTAACCTAAGTTTAACTTCAGCTCTTTCAACAATTTTTTCTTCAACAGTATTTTCAGTAATAAGACGAAAAACTCTAACTTGTTTTTTTTGTCCAATTCTATGAGCTCGGTCCTATTAAAAAATATAATTAATTGTTTGTTTAGTTTTAAAAGAATAAATATACCAACCATTGCTTGTAAATCCATTTGAGGATTCCAATCAGAGTCATATATAATAACAACATCTGCAGTAGCTAAATTAATACCTAAACCACCGGATCGCGTAGAAAGTATAAAAACAAACTTTTTACTATTCGGTTCGTTGTACTCATTAATTTGACGTTGGCGATCTTCATGAGGGGTTTGACCATCCAAACGACAATACTATAAACAATTTTCAGAAATATGAACAAATTTCATTTAAATACTAAATATTAAACATTTTATGACTTATCCAATAATTTTAAAATGAAGAATAATAATCAAATAATCAAATTAACCTTAATGGAGTAAATTATAATTAATACATACATTATATCCTTTCCAGTGCATGTAATCCTCCAAAATATCCATCATACGTGTCATTTGACTAAACACTAGTACACGAGAATCCTGTTCTTTTAAAGCCTTTAATAGCTTATCAAATACAACCATTTTTCCACAGTTAAATACCTAAAACATCATATTGTTTAATCATCAATAGTTTTTTTTTTTTATTTGATTAGTTATAAGATGATGTATACAATATGTTCATCGGTAGTATAAGGAGGACCTGGTTCTACACCATCAAAAAGATATGGATGATTACTGCACTTTCGCAGCTGCATAAGAATATTTTGAAGTCTCATTTTCTCTACTTTACCAGCACCATTGACTACATCTATATCTTTCATTAAAACTTTGGTATACCTTTAATAGACAAACCATTAATACAAGTTGTTCAACACAGATTTAGTATTATATCCATATATATTTTATACATCTACCATTCTCTTTGTAATTTACTAAGACCAACATAAACTTTGACTTCTTTTTTGGGTTTTAGACGTTTTTCCACTTCAGCTTTTAATCTTCTTAAAAGAAATGGTCTTAATACCTACACAAACATTATAACACATTTAAACAAATTATTAGTATAAAATAGTTGTAATAAAAATAAACTTACAGCATGAAGTCGCTCAATTAAGGCATTATCTCCGAAGCAATTGTTTGTATTGAACCATTGATCAAAATCCTGTTGATAAAAAGTGAAATTATTGTTTAAATAAAATATTTTCAATCAAGTATAACTTACATCTGATGAATTGAATACATCTGGCAGTAAAAAGTTCAACAGTGCCCACAATTCATGCAAATTATTTTGCAATGGTGTACCAGTTAACAATAGTCGATTTGTAGTTTCAAACTCCCTAATTATTTCAGAAAGTTTACTTTTTTCATTTTTTATTCTATGAGCTTCATCAATTACTAAATATCTCCATTGAATCTTACGTAATACAGCTCTTTCGCAAATAATCATTTCATAAGATGTAATACAAACATCCCAGTCCCCAGGAATAAACGTTTCACGTATAAATTTGACCTAAAATATAATATGTACACTACAGATTAAATTTAAGGTTCTAATTTTTTTTAAAGTTTGTTGGGTTATAATTACATAAATTAAAACATAATTATTATATCAAAAGTAATGTAAAATTATTTCAGACAGTCAGAAACATTCTTGAGAAAATTCAATTTAGTTATTTGATTGTTATTTAATATTAGACAATTGAGATGGACAATATTTGAATATTTATGGTATTGTCTATTCATTAACGCCTATCACAAGTTATTGATATTAACTCACCCGCGTGTCTCTGTCTCCAATCATGCAAACTGTTCGAATTGTGGGACACCATTTCTTAAATTCATTAACCCAATTTTGTAATGTTGATTTAGGAACAATAACCATGTGAGGTCCAGGTATATTTCTGTAATGCTTCATATATCTGGATACATATATTACAAATAAAAGTTGTAAAATTGAAAAATGTAGTTAAAATACAGACTCAAATGTGATCCACTTACCCTAAAAGTGATATTGTTTGTAAAGTTTTACCAAGACCCATTTCATCAGCGAGAATACCATTAATTCCGTTTTCATACAATGATATCATCCAATTCAAACCACGTACTTGGTAATCACGTAATTCACCATTTTGTATATAATATGGAGATTCATCAAACTGTGTGATAAACTTATCTGCTGCCAATGACTCCTTTAATAGCTCTTCATCTTCTTCTTGTTCAGTCTGGCGATGACGAAGACTATATGATACCATAAAATATATTATTAATATAAAAAGAAAAGTCCATAAAACTATAAAATATTTAAAACAAATGTACATTAAAATGTAAACATTGTCTAACTATCATAAAACAACTATTACATGTAATTTAATAGTCATACAAAATAATCCCACCCTTTGGAAACTTGAACCATGATAGAGAATATAATAGCTGCAGACTGCACAAAATTAGCATAAATAAAATGGGTAAACTATCAATAAAAAGTAAAAACACAATGAAATGCCTTATGTTACCTTTTTGGAGAAAATAAAATAGAACTTGAACAATTTTTAAAAGCTATAGGTATCTAGAAATATTTTGATACAACTACAAATAATATATTATATAATATACATAAAATAAATATTAATATATCATAGAACATGTCTTTATATTATTAGTTATTTTAACTACATTTTAATTGGATGATAACAATATTTATACTGTGATAACTTATAACAGCACTAGTTAACTTTTTTCTCGTCTATAGACCTTTATATTAAGAAGACATCACACCTGCATGTGTTATCTCCGTCTTACACATGTACAATATAGACAAAACGCGTTTACGCAGTCTGAGTATAGCTCAATGCTGGTTCTAGAGTAAAAATACCCATTGGACAATTGAATTGTGACAATATTTCTGAGGACAAGTCATTGTGTTTTTTCCATTATACCCAATATAACGTTCATTATATCGTTTAGAAATAGCAAAAATGTCATTATTTTTTTTAAGAAATCAGTCTTGCCCTCCGAAATATTGTCAGCTTTAATTTTTGTAAAAGGTGTTTTTATTCTTACGCCAAAACTGAACAAGCTCTACTCAGACTGAATAAATACATTTTGTCTATATCATATGTGTGTAACGGAGACAACGCATGCGGGTTTGACGTCTTCTCAACAAAACCATGACTTTTTCCTACCATAAATTATTATAAGTATGTGCGGTTAAAGTCTAATTAAAACAATTCTGGATGCGCTACTAGTTACTGCCAATCAATTTATTTTTTGTATACTTATCAGGTTTGTCACCTTTACAAATAGGTATCTAGTTAAAATAATTAAAAGTATTATATATTATATTTTAGATTCTGAGCGGAGCGAGGAAGCTATTGTTTTTACAATGTTGTTTATTTTTTTATTCTTTTTATATCCTGTATACAAAATTTTTTCCAGAAGGAGTGTTTCGATTTCAACATATAGAGTACCTTATTTTTTAGAAAATTGGATCAAGATGGTACTTTAGAGAGGTCATTTTTCGATTTTCTTAATAGTTATTTAATGCCACGGGAAAAACCACCGGAAAATTACCAAAAAACGCTAAAAATGGGATTTTAATTTCTAACGCTGTTTATGACCCACTTGAAATCTATTTTACAGCAGAGCGACATCCACTTACCTGCTTTTTTTTAATTGTCATGGTTTCAAAAACATTTTCTAAGTAAAATCTATTAAAAATATAGTAAAAATACTTACTCGGCAGAACCTCCAGTTTCAGCTTTAGGTTTACGAGGTCTACCCTTAGCTTTCTTTGGTGTGTTTCCAGTAGCACTAGCAGTGCTTGATCCATCTTTTTTTTGATTAGCTGTCATAAAATGAGTGAAGATTTCTGTTTGTTTGAGAAGATAATCAAACCTCTTTCCTCGATCAGTTTCCTACAAAATGAATAAAATGTTGTTAATAAAAATTGTAATTTATTTATTTATTAATAAAAAATTATCATTACAACTTTGTGACCAAAAACTTTCCCTTCTTTTTCTTTGGATGGAGATGCTTCATCTTCAGATCCAGAATTATTCTAAAAAACGATTTTAAGTTAATTACATTTATATTACAATGAGATCAGTGAATGTAATTTCTAGCTATTGGTCTAACATGAACTTGGGCAAAGTAGAGTAAAGTTTATATTGAGTTAGCAATGATGTAATTTTTATAACTAAAATATGTTAAATAAATTTGTAATATTTGTAATATTTAAAAAAGTTAACTTCATTTTCTCATATGTTTTCAAAAAAGAGACATTGGTACACACACATTAGTTATCTCAGTTGTTCAAAAGTATTAAATGCTAATTATATGTTCTGCTTTCTTAATATATACATTAGAAATCACTAGAACGAGCATCAGTTAGAACGAACATAACACAAGGCCCTAGCCCAAGTCCATAAAAATCTACATTTAAAATTAAAATACACAATTGAGGATACATAGAGGATAGTTATTAGTTAGAATAAGATATCTGCTACATATTTAAATCTAATACGGTTTACTATGAGCAAGTCATTATCTTTTATTGTTTATATATGAATGTGTATAACTGCATACAATAAGAAAAACTCGTTGATAACAATTTCTACTGTAGATAATTACATTTTATATATTTCAAATACAACTCAATTTAAAATTTAAATATAGAAAATAATCATAGTGAGATTATATAAGATATCATAGTCGATACTTATGTTTTGAAGTTTGATAATAGATCAATTTACTCTGATTAAAAAATAATAAAAGTTAAAAGCACATACCTAAGAAGTTTAGTTATTTATATGTGTGAGACATAATATAGATAAAATAGTTTCTTATGATATGACATTTCATTATGCAAAATGCTGTACCTCATGAAATCAATTATTGCATCTATAGGTACAAATAAAATATGGTTTAATACTAACGGTATTATCCGTTATTGATTTATCCAAATTATCTTTTTTGGCAGGTGATTTTGAGTTTCTAGACGGCTCGTAGTTATCATCATCAATTTCCATGTCAGGGCTGTCCATTTCAATTAGTAGGTAGTCACTTTGTTACCGGTGTAATGCTACAATCACACTACACACCAATTTACCATTAGAATTACGATCGTTTAAATAGTTAAAACAAATTCGTATACGGTATTAAATTACTTACCCTATTCGGTATATAACTGATATGTATTATTTATTAAAAAATATCAATACGGATTATTGAGAACAGAACAACCACCAACAAGTAACAACAAACAACCCTATTTATAAAAAAGTACTTGTACACGCCACGGAATTAAACCGCGAAAATGGACGTGAGACAAAAAAAAGAAAGAATAGTCACTGCTACACACCAACGGCAAACCATAACAATTACTCGTTAAGTCGTAACAGTCGTGACACGAGTCTACCACACACGACGCTTCTTTTGCTGCGTGATTGACTTGCTCGATTTCCTGCTTGGTCCTCAGTTGGCTGCTGGATTGGATGTTCTGATGGCTGCCTTGCGATGTTGGCATCACACGTTGCTTGCCGTTCGAAAAAAAAAGGGAAGCGGAAAAGGTGTAAGTTTGCCAGTGTTGCCTATCTAGTGGAAGAAATTATGTTGTCACAAAGTGTACGATAAAATGAAATCACATTTCGTAACTTCATTGCATTTTTTTTTACATATTTTTGAATTTTTAAGTGTATAAATATGTGCATATTTAGCAATAATTTTTGCATAAAAATCGGGGCCCTAGTTATAATATATAATAGCTTATAATAGTTTTGCTCTTTTGGTGTACGATTGACAGTCTTGTAAAAGATACTTTTAAAAAGTATTCAAGTACAGATACAAATACTTATTTTCAAAAGTATTTAAAATACGTATTTGGACACTTGGAAAAAAAAGTATTTAAGTAAATACGAATACTTTTAAAAAGTATTTAAATATACTTTCAAATACTTTTTTTTTTATGTTTTACCTTTTTACCTTAACCTTATAGATAAACTTAATCATTAGTAAACTGAATTAATTTATTATTTCAGCACTCTAGTTTTACTTAAATTAATTAGAATAAGAATTCAGCACTTTTGGTACTTGGTGTATGTTGTAACTGTAAGTACCATCAAATACTATAGCTTGGACAACAATGTACCTAATGTACAACACACACACCAAGCGGTCATTAGTATTTTAAAATTTACTAATTTTATAAATATGGCATAGTAGTTATTATTATTTAATATCAAGAAAAACAGCTATATTTTTTTTTATCAGAATTTTGTATTTACAGTTGACACATGTATTAATCTATAATAAATAATTTATTGCACTTCAGTACCTAGTATAACTTTTTCATATAATACTTTTACTCAAATACTTTACAAGACAGGCGATTGATTCTGTTATTTTCACAGTGGTGTAGCATTTAATCCTGAAAATACAATAACAGTAATAGTAAATAATAAACTATAAATTCAATTATTGTCATTTAAAAATATATAGTTTATTAAACTATATACACAATACACAAGTTATAAGTTATTAAATAAATGGGCGGAGAGACTATACAATAATAATAAACAAAAACTAAATTATTGTCTCTTTAAAAAGAGTAAGTTTATTAAACCACATCCGAACAGAAGGGGTTTCATTGTGTTTTTTTGAACTGTAATTTATTTTTATATTTATATAAGTAGAAGATATAGATTTTATTAAAATAGTTGTATGGTCGGCTTATGGACTTCTGGTTTCAGTACTATGATTTTTTAATGATTTAAATATATTTGAATTAAATACAAAATGTTTAAGGACATCTGTTTGAACTTGTAATTTATTTACAGCTTTAAAAGTATAATCATATGTTCTTAAAATGTTTTCTGTAATGAAACAAACATCTATGACATCTTCGCTTGGAAAAATAAGTCCACCATGAATGCCTCCCTTATTTTTTAATGTTATCAACGAATTTAAAAAACATTCTTTTTCAGCAGCACACAATACATGTTTGCAAACACCACATTTCAGTACATTGGTCAATTTATGAACTACAAATCCTGAAATATAAACAATGATTCTTTTGAAAAATTACTAAAAGAGTATGAACTGTGACTTCCAATATAATCATGGTCCATTATAAATGCAGAAATATCTTGTTCATTTTCTTCATCAATTGGACCAAAACTGCAACCTGAAGAATTGTTATTTAAAACAGTAACTGGCAGTGGCGCAACCAGGATTTATGCAAGGGGGGGGGGGGGTCCAAAAAAATGTATTTAATTACTTTTTTTCTGTCCTTTTCCTGAGTATATACATACATTTCATTTCTTAATAAACACAATTCGCAGAGTTTACGACCAATAAAAAAAACATACAATTATATTATTTACATTTTAGATTCTGAGTAGAAAGATAAATGTATTAATTTTACAATGATGTGTTTTTTTAAAATTTTAAAATTTTTTTTTGTGTCTGTCATCACCTTTTAAGACGGTAAAAGTGCTTGGATTTTCTTCAACAGTTTCTTTTCTAATAGGAAAGTGAATCTAGTTGGTACTTTGGGGGATCAAAAGTAAAAATTTTCCAGTAGTTTTCAAAAGCGCCGTGAAAAACAAAATAAAAATTATGGAAAAACAGGAATTTTAACGCAAAATCTGTTTTCGAGAAAATTGATTTTGGTTTTTGGTGCAACTCTTAAACAAATTACCGTAGGCACATGACATTTTTACTGAATGTTAATATTTTCATTTTCTATACACCATACAATTTTGAAAATATTTTGACTTATTTTGAGCTCTTTACGGACATATTCAGTTTCCATTTTTATTAGTTTTTTTTCTATAAATATCAATAAAATTTTATTTGTTGGTTAAAAACCTTGAAAATTTAATAGAAGGCTCCTAGTATATTGTTTCAATGGCAGATTAAAAAATTTAAAAGTCTATAGTCACAATTTTTTTTATAAGCATCGAAAGTTCAAATATTGACAAAATACGTAAAATTGACGAAAATTTGCAAATTATTTTGAGTTAGAAATTCATGAAAAATTTTCCTTTTAAATCTAAGATTTGAAAATGTAATACAAGATTCCTCATAAGTTTGTCCATCTTTTTTTAAAAAAAAAATGTCTACAAGTCAAATTAAATTTTTATGAGCATTTGAAATTCCTATTTTTACAACACTTGATATTCACTGGATTTATCATGTTACGATTTTCTTATTTTGTTGCAATTAAAAAACGAATGACTGTAGATACTTGAAAATTCCACTGAATGTTTATATTAGCATTTTCTATACACGATAAAATTTTGAAAATAATTTGACTCTTTTTGAGCTATTTACGGACATTGTCAGTTTTCAAATTTTTTATTTTCTATAAATATCAATAAAATTGTATTTGTTGGGTAAAAAACGTTAAAATTTAATGCAAGGTTTCCGATATATTGTTACAATAGCAGTTGAAATATATTCAAAATAGATATGCACAATTTTTTTTTATAAGCATTTAATGATCGAATTTTGATAAAAATTACCAAATTTAAAATTGAATAATTATTTTGTAGTTAAAAATTCATAAAATGTTCAACTTTTATACCTAAGAATTGAAAATTTAAAACAAGATTCCATGTAGGTAAGTAGTTAATTCTGAAACCAAAAAATCTAAAAAATACATAAGCACAGTTTATTTTTATAGTCATTTTAAGTTCAAATTTGGACGAAATTACATGTTAAAAAACCTAGAATAACTATTTTAGTTATTTTGTTGTGATTGTATAATATTACTCGTGGGTATACTTGAAACTTCTAAAGTATACTATTATATATCTATGATAGTATCACAGTTTGTTGTTGATGTACCTATAACGCGTTATGAGTACCTACCTAATGGATATTGTGATATTCCTGTGTATATTATAGGTCAATTTTTTTTTAATACCATAGATATAAGTATATAATATATCTTATACCTAGACCGACATACCGTCTCCGCTCAGAATCGTTTTCTTATACAATGATATTAAATCATTGAATTCAAATTTAATACCATCCATTAAAAAGTGGCCCACCTGTAACCTACAACTGTACAGCATAGCGACATCTACTTGCCCACCTTTTTTAAATTTATATTAATTACAATGTATGGCAATTAATTATTATCGGATTCGACGTGTTATCAACAAAATACCTAATGTCTAATCTAATGACTAATGAGTAATAATCAAACTAATCAATACATTTCAATGAACATTTTACGGAAACTTTTAAAAATAAAAATAAAACTATGACATAAGCCAAGGGGGGGTCCGGACCCGGGGTCCACCCCCCTGGGTTCGCCACTGGTAACTGGATCTGAACTGGAGTAGTGAAGAATATCTATCTCTTCAAGTGGTATACAATTACCAGTATTAAAACTTGGTATATCATTTGTTCTGATAACTAATTTTCGGTATGCTGAACGAAACTGCCTCACTGTTTAATATCCATGGCCGCCGTCATAATTTCAAATATTATCATCATTACAATGCCTATCACAAAGACGAGGCAATCGCGGGAGGATCGTGTTATCACTACTATTATAGGTACGTTTGTATTAATTACATTGCATTAGGTATGAATTATAAATTTAATTTAAAAAAAGGTAGGTAAAAGGCGGATGTTGCTCTGCTGCAGATGAGTATTCGATGAGCGGCAAAGGGGGCATTTACCCCCGGCGGCAGAATTTGAAAGTACTTCACAGACGGCATTCGTATACTAGGTAATTGTTCATAAATTTTTTGGTTTTTTCGTGATAAATTAATTTTTCCATCGGTGATTAAATGTGTTAAAAAGTTTAATGTTAAAGGATTAATTCAGTATTAGGTATGTTAGGAAATATATTTTTAATAAAACTTAATTACTTAAACCTATACGACCGTTCATAGATCTTATTCGAACGATTACAACGCGTAAACGTAGTCGAGATCATAGATAATAATATAAGACTTAGGTATACCTAATATCTATTGTAGTTTTCCTGGACCCGCATGTGTCCTCAACACTTTTAATACAAAATATTAATTTATTCAGCGATATTTTATTATTTATTCACACGATAGTTCATATTATCGTAGTATGTACTATAGTTTTATGCATTTGATAGCCTTTCTCAATCCTATAAAACAACGTTAGATTTATGACAAAATAAATATTATACATTATTTAGTCATGGTTAGATTTATATTTTGTTTTATCTTATTAGTTATCCACTCGTCTCAATATCATCAGTTGTCTAAACCATACATGATTTTATCGAGGGTCAGTCGATTTCACCTGACGATTTCTTGAAGGTAACTGGGTAAGTCCACCGAGCATTGGCTTTGAATGATCGTTTTTCGTACTATAATTTTTTAGTTTAAATAATAGACATTCTATGGACTTTTATATAATTTCACTATCAAATAACGAGTTTAACGTATTTAATGTTTACATGAGTAATTCAAATACATTTAGAACTAATTATTTATTAATAACAAATTATTATGTGCATTTTTAGCTAGTTTCCAGTAAGAGTATGAAACTTAATTACCTACCTAACCGAAAAATAAAAAAATAAATATTAATTTAATGTTTAAGTTCTTTCATTATATTTTCTGATTTCTGTAGGCCTGATCATCAAAATAATATGATTTTGAATTTTATTATTTTCTGTATAAAGTTCATAATATACAAAATTAAAGTAGTTGTTAAATCATTTGTATGCATTATAGCTAATATTATGTTATTTGTATTGTTTACTTATCGTTTTTTAAATATTAATTGTTTTTAGAAAAAAATATTTGATTGGCATACATATCTTACTACAAGAAATGCAGAACAGGTGCATGAAGATTTTTTTTATCATGTAAGTAGTAATCTGTCATAGTAATTAAGATAAGGGAAGTTAAATTTGTAAATTTGTAATCGAAAAATACTCACCAATTAAATATAATTTTATTTACAGATTTGTAAGAGTGAACCGAATGAAATAGGAATTGGCTCTGTGGTCATGATTGAAAATTATTAACGAAGATAAAAGTGGATATGGGTTTGCTAGTTTATGTTCACCAAAGGGTGTTTAATGAATATGTTAAAAAAACGTTTATCTTGTTGAATACATGATTAACAATGTTTTGTTTCAGATTGCATTATTTTGGTGATGACGGTGATCAACACACCTTTTGGTTAGAATTAAAGTCACCATGCATTCACACTGGGGAAGCTAAAACAATAAAAAAATGATACCTCATTATTCTGAAAGATTTAACATTACAAGCAGCCAGAAGTTATTAAAGAAAAAGTTTAATATTGTGGACACGCTGTATTGAAAATGGTATATTTTTATATTTTATTAATTGTTTAACGTCCAAAACAACTTTAAAAGTTTCAATACTAAAATAAAATATATTTATATTTTGGGCAGGTGCTCCAATTCATAATAATATATTCAAGTGTGACATGTTTTTAGAAGTTCAAGATAAGAAATACCCTTACCCTTATATTATTTATAGCCTTAAATGAATTTATCACGACACTAAATATTGCCAACATTGAATATTCTATTATTTTTAGTTTAATATTCATTTATTTTTATTTGCTTAAAAACAAGGAAGAAAATTATTTTTACAAATGCAAGGAATGAACAGCTTTGAATACAAACCATTTTGGTTATTTTATTTAAATGAACGTGTTTTTCCATTAGATGGACAGACAAAAAGGTATTTTACTAAATTATAGTTTTCTTACACTATTATAGAATGGCTTTGTTTATGTTTAAAACTTTCAAGAAGAGTATGATTAATGCTTGTTTGGAAAAGTCTATTGATTTTAGTGTATTTAATATTTTTTATACTTCAAAAGTATAGGTAATATTATTTGCTTAATTTAAAAACTCAAATATCTCAAAATAACTTATTTTTATCGTCTTTCTCGTGTTAGCTATTTTCAATTGTTTTCCTAAGCCAGTAGCCAAAAATGAAAAGTCTATTTTTTTTGTTCTGTTTATATATCATTCTTTTTTCGTCTTCCACTTGTCTTAACCTAAATTACTTTTTTTTTTTATAAATTTTTATTTATTTTTCTGTTATCAGTCAAACACACAATTATAAAATTGGAGAAATGTTGGAAGTAATCCTTATTCAATGATGGTATTTTATGTTGCTACAATCGTTAAGATCTATATTAATATTGTTATTAATTATTATAAAGCTGTGGCGGATAATGCAATTGATCAAGAGAAACGTAACAGTTTTATGGCTATAAAAGAAAATCTTTATTTATTTCATGCCGATTTGAAAAGTGGATCTCTGTATAATTAGCTTTATGCATATTTTTTATATTATGATTTCAGGATGGACAAGCAAACACAAAGTTTTGCTAAAAACTCTGACTGAATCATACAAATTTTCATGGTCAAAATATTTGATAAGAAAGAAATTTATTTGCTTTTGTAAATAATTCATCAATGATTTAATGACCATAGGATGTTTCTGTCTTTTTATCACAAGAGTTGATAAAACAATTGAAAAATAAAAATTTAGCAGTATTGTTAATACTCATACATTTTTTTTTTCTATGAATTTAGTTGTCAAGAATTACTACATATTTTATGTTAAATTTATTCAGACTAAGTTTTTCCAGTTGGTTGTAGTAATGAACACAAATATTCTTTGGGTGTCCCAAAGCTTCCGTACAATGGCAAAATGATTTTGAATTTTGTTATTATTCATCGGATGTTGATATTGATTTAAGTCAATAAAACCAAGATAATTTACCAAAATTTCCTAAATAATTAAAAGGAGACATTTTTTATCGCATTAGCAAAAAGTATAATTTTAATTAGTTGCTTATTATTTTTTTCTTTTTAAATTGTATTTTAAACAAAAACCAAGTTAGATGATGGTTTTGAAGAAAAGCCTCGTACGCGTTCTCAACTTATTGTTTAGTCCCAGCCCACATAAGTCCGCCAGCATCCAACGGAGAGTGTATGAGACTGTGAGAGGCCGCCACCGTCGTCCAGCCATGCCTCTCACCGACGAATCTATCCGCCTACTGCACCTGCCTTAATTTATAAATAGCATTAATTAGTATATAAGGAATGACCGATTTTATGTGAGCCTCGTTGGTTATTGCACCACACCGAATCGACTTAACTCTACCCAACATTAAATAGACTGAATATTCGATGTTTCCGTTGTATAAACTGCTCCCGTCCTTTCATAACATCCGTCTGGTTCAGGTTACCGATCGTGTGCCAAGCCATTCCGCGTCTTGGGCACAGAACCAGGTATGATATGTTGCCTACCCAATCGTCTTTAAGGGGCATCGCAATACCGTGAAAGAGGTTGCCCAATGCCCATATACCACCACTTACGGGTATAGTGTCTCCCGCCCGATCGTACGACACTTTGTTTAGCTCCAAGTAGCATTTTTGCCCATACACTAAGCGTCATTAAACATTAAAAGTTTATAGTCAATAGTAAGTTGTCCTAATTTTTTTTTAACATAATTAAGTTATAGTTCATATTATTCATATTATCAAATTTACCCTATTGATGCCGTCAACTTTCATTGGATTCCAATTTCATAACATTAGGCCATTTATAAAATAATTATTATTTTTAAATATTCTATAAAAAATAATGGGTTTCAACTTTAAATTGAATTATTTACGGAATAGTAACCACATAACTACATTCTTATTCTGTGTCTAGTATAAAATAATATATAGTTATTAAATTCTGGTACTTAATATTAATTTGATTGGATTAAAAGGATTAAAAGCCAAGGTATAAGACGTAATATTATTATCTATGCGGTATTAAAAAAAAAATTGACCTACGAGTATAATAAGTAGGTACCTATAATAAATTCCAAATTAATATTATCACGATATCCATTAGGTACTTATAACGCGTTATACACTTATACATCAACAAAAAACCGTGATACTATCATAGATATATCGACGGCTAACAGGCAAACGGCCGTATCCGCCATAAGCACAATTTTTCAGGAGAGCGAAAAAATACATTTTTCTTTCTGAATTTTGTATACAATATAGTAAATCTCAAACTACGTGGTTTAAATTAAAGCAATGTTATCGTGATATATTTATAAACTTTCACAGGTTGTTTATATTTGCATTTTCTATACACGGTAAAATTTTGAAAATATTTAGATTTATTTTGAGCTCTTTACGGACATTTTCATTTTCCATTTTTTTTTTAGTTTTTTTTCTAAAAATATCAATAAAATTTTATTTGTTGGATAAAAAAAGCTTGAAAATTTAATAGAAGGCTCCTAGTATATTGTTTCAAAGGCAGATGAAAAATATTAAAAATCGTTAGTCACAGTTTTTTTTTATAGCATTTAAAGTTCAAAAAATGACAAAATATGGAAAATCACGAAAATTTGCAAATTATTTCGAGTTTGAA
>NC_042493.1:109735445-109738138 GCF_005508785.2 Acyrthosiphon pisum
TATTGTTATATTGTTACAATATCAGTTGAAAAATATTAAAAATACATATGCACAATTTTTTTTTTATAAGCATTCAAAGATCAAATTTTGACAAAATTTATCAACTTTTAATTTGAAAAATTATTTTGTAGTTAAAAATTTATAACATGTTCAATTTTTGTATCTAAGAATTGAAAATTGAAAACAAGATTCCACGTAAGTAATTAATTCTGTTACCAAAAAATCTAAAAAATACATTTACACAGTTTATTTTTATAGTCATTTTAAGTACAAATTTGGACGAAATTACATATTAAAAACCTAGGATAACTATTTTAGTTATTTTGTTGTGATTGTATATTATTATTCGTGGGTACTTGAAACTTCTAAAGTATACTATGATAGTACCACGGTTTTTTGTTGATGTATAACGCGTTATAAGTACCTAATAGATATTATGATATGATTAATTTGGAATTTATTATAGGTACCTATTATAGGTCAATTTTTTTTTAATACCATAGATAAGTATATATTATATGTCTAATACATAGACTGATATACCGTCTCCGCTCAGAATCGTTTTTCTTATACAGTGATATTATATCATTGAATTCAAATTTAATACTGTCCATTATACAGTGACCCACTTCTAACCTACTGTACAGCAGAGCGACATCCACTAACCCACCTTTTTTTTTTTTAAGTTATATATATTTTTCATATAAAGTGAAAAGGTATCAATGTTTAAACATTTTAACCCGTAATTATGTTCCATAGGTACCTAATTAAATGTATTAGTTATTTTGACATTTATAAAATATTATCTAATACCAGAAATACCTATAACGTGTATAGTACCTAATTGCAAAGTCAAGTAGGTTTGAACGGATAGAATTGATTATTTATTATTATATAATATGTATAGGACATTTGTTAATATGAATATATACTGCATTTTGTAAACGTTTTGTTAGTTTCTACTTTTTACTATTTTAGCAACTGTTTAAATATTTTAAATATTTTGCAAAATATGTAGATTGTAGATTATGAACGCAAAATTTTAAATTTGAACTTTTATCTACTTATTAAATTACTTTTTACTGGATTTTACCATACTATAAAAATAAACACCTAATATTTAAATTTTAAAATTAACAATAGGTAGCTGATATACCTAGTGTATTATAATTTTATTTTCGACTAATTTGGAGGTGACTTTACACTTGCCACAAAAATGCATTACATATTATACCATGTATATATAATACTAGGTATATGGATTTTCAATGTTTACAGTCCGTTCACGTGTGTATGGTACATTGGTACAGGAAGTGGACTTTGAAACAATGAATCATCTTGGTTGTTACTCATATTATATTCTTATCGTTAAATTATTGTTTGGAAAGTAGTCAAGAATCGTTACAGTCGCACTGTGCAGGTGCCATTTTAAATGAGTTTTAATAATTTAAATTGAAACCAGAAAGTCCACAGCAGTATACCTACCTAATTAATAATAATATGAAGTGTATACCTAGCGAGTAGCGGCTAGCACTGAGCCGAGCCGTCAGACCCTAAATTTTGATTATGATAATTGTGCGAGAGTAGTATTGTACCAATAAAATAACTACAATAGTATCAGATTTTCATTTCTCATAAGTACTTTTGTCTTTTAATATGTAAAAACTGTTGTGTTTAACAGTTTACCACATTTCATTATAATATATATAGGATAACAGTTATTTGACCTACATTTTACATATACTACCCACCTTGCTTATGTTTATGCAGTGGCCTGAATAAAAAATATAGAATTTTTTCGCGGTACTATCATTATACATTTTTTTAAATAATCTATGTTAATTCTAAGCAATACTGCACACAGTAGCTACTAGTAGGTACCGTTTTTATCGAATTGGTTGGAAACCAATGAATACCCAAATATGATTATTCATAATTAGGGCCATCCAGGTTTAACATCCAGTTAATGCCCTAAAAAACCTATAAACATTTCCTAAAAAATATGTCACAAACGAACCGGACAAGTTGGGACTTATGGGTAACTTTTAAAAATTAAATATTTATTTTTAGAAAAGGAAACTGTTTGGGATGTAAAAAATATAAAATTATTTGATTATTTTTTTTAAATTTTTTTGTTTTGATTTTCTGCAAAACGTGTCTTTTCCGAAATGATACATTTTGAAGAAAATATAGTTATAGTTCTTTTTGTAAGTTTTTTTCAAAACGTATTATTTCCATTTCCATTATTTTAATTTTGTGTAGATTTTATAAAAATATTACAATAATTTTTTTCTATACTTTACATCAAGTTTAAATATGTTTTAGATATACAATAAGCACTTGGGAAATATTTATTTATATCAAACTCAATAAAACAATTAAACAGCTTTGTTAAATTTAAAATTTAGTTTATCCACATAGGTACAAGGTTCTTTATGAGATCACACTAAATAGGTATATATTATTGTATATTATCAACCATGGTTTGGCTCGCTTAGATTGCAACATAGCTTCTAATAGTTCAAATTATTATTTTATAACTTAGGAGTTAGTAGGTAATATTCATGACAAATTAATATAATTACATTTTAAAGTACCTACCTATATTATTTTTGCCATGGAAATAATCCGAAATATGGTATTATGAATTTTAATTATTAACACGATAACACAGCTATTAGTAATATCACAAA
>NC_042493.1:109738450-109743805 GCF_005508785.2 Acyrthosiphon pisum
AAAAAATCTATTGGAAATAACACGTTTTGAAAAAAAAGTAAAAGTTTAAGCTTAATTTCAGATGGGAAATAGTATACGTTTTGACAAAAAATGACAGTTTTAATCGATTTATCGCCATTTTTTCCGTAAAAATCGATGTATAACTAGATTTTATTGAAAATGGAGATAACACGTTTTTCATAGAAACACCTCAATTACGAATCGTAGCTAATAACAGAAATACCTCTCTGTGTTTTGCCTATTTCTGCATATTTGACGATTATTAGGTAGGTACATGTTAACGCAAATTTCAACAAAATTGTATATAATATAATGTATATTATTTTAGTGAAATTAAATTATATACCGATTTCGAAATCTAATAAAGATGTAAAACAATGTTTCGTGAGTAGAAAATTGTAATAAGGTACCTACAACCTACATAATAAAATACGTTCTCGACCACGAGTTTATCAATTTTCGGGAAATAAAATAACATTTATTTTATCGCTGTTAACATGAAGTGAACTGTATTGTTCATAATCTTGTTAAGCAACTATTTGTCACTAAACAAATTGTTTGTTTTGCTTATCAAATAAACCATTAAAATGTGTGATTTTTTTTTTTTACTGGGTATAGGTAGGTACTATTATACTATAATATAAAAATACTTTATACTTAATACTTTATACCTACTATATCAAATTTTTGATCAAATAAGTATTTTTGATTGATCTACAGTCTACAATCTTTACTATATTATAAGAAAATGATAAATCGAATCAAGAAAAATATTTGTTTGTAGCATAATACTATATAATGTCTAAGACAAATAAAATCTAAAGTACTACCTACCTACCTACCTATAAGCATTTAAACATAGAACAACGCGTTGAAGTAAAAATGTGTATAAGCAGTTTTTATATGAAACGTGTTTTTAAAAAAATAACATAATATAGTTCCCAAATTTTAGCATTATTCCATAAAGTTACAAGAAAAATATTGAGTTAAGTTAATGAATTAGGTATATAAAAATTATGTTGGGTTTTTTAAAGATACTAGGAATTAACATTGACAATATTTAAACTATAATGATTAAGACATTACAAAATATTATTTTATGTTTCTAAATAAAATAGTATACAAATTAATTTAAAAAATATGTATTTTATTTGTATTAGAACGCCCTATTGGTAATAGATACCTACTGAGTAAACACTATAAAGACAATAATTTAAAAATGTTATCATGGACAGTATTGACTAATATAACAGGTCTAATAACAAACGACGGTGCGATACTGTACATGTACAGCTCAAGTCCATCCTGTACGAAAAAAAAGTGACCTTAAACGGAAAACGGTTTGTTGATCAATGAGCACGGGATATGCACGTATTCATACTCACCTCTAAACCTAATCAACATGGTTACAAAGTGCACTGTGTCTTATTAATCATTTTGTGCTATGGTAAAATATTATATTATAGGTATGCGATTTCTACACACGTCGAACAACACTGAAAGCCAGGAGTAAATCGAAAAAAAAAATACAACGCGAAGAGTGTTATAATATTATTATGTAATAGAGTCAGCTTTTGCAAATTGACCACATCGTTCGTATAATTTTTTAACCCATCAGGAAAATCCGGTGAAGAAATTGATTAGAATGGTGCGCCGAAGTTTAAGCGCAGGCAATAACCGTATATTCCATCATATACATTATCAGTAACTAACTGGGCGCCGAGCCTTGGAGGGGACTTGGTTATTGTTGCCTATATAAGCCGGTCGTTTGGTCTTGATTGGTCAGTGCACGAATTTGCTTGCTGAATAACTATTGTTATTATTATAATATTATACCTATCGTCGTTGTAATCGAAAAACGCCATCACCATGAACGGAAAAATTGTCTTGTGTTTCGCGGTCGTCTTCATTGGACAGGTTAGACAATTTATTCAAACACACTGCTATTATATTGTAATAATTTATTTATGAGTTACCTATTGTTTTTGTTCGATATTTTAATATCGCTATTTTGGCTTTATGTATTTCTATAACAGTGTTAGTACAATGATTGTTAATAGCGACGAAGGAAAATAATAATAATAATAATATTTATTAACTTCCGAATTATTCATTTGACTTGTGATTTTATTGTAAAACTCCTTCATTTCGACTCTACGTTTTTACGTACAATTTTATCTACTCTCGTATTATTATATATTTATAATTTATTTACCATATATTTTACTGTCTGTGATGTATGACTACGAAATCATGTAGATATTTTAAATATTTTAAACATTACGATTCTCTTTTTCTGACGAACCTACGTCTTAAGTATTTAGTTTTAGCTTATTCATTATTGTTAATATAGGAAATGTATTTAAGCTCCTAAATAACTTTATAGGCCATGTCAGCTGCAACCGGTACTACTTCTGAAGTCGAAGACATTAAAAAAGTTGCTGAACAAATGTTACAAACTTTTATGTCTGTTGCCAATCACTTAGTGGGAATTACCCCTAACTCTGCTGATGCCCAAAAATCCATTGAAAAAGTTAGAACTATAATGACTAAAGGATTCACAGACGTAAGAATAAATAATAAAAATTATATTACCTACGTTGTTTTATTTATTCAAATTTATATCTATTTTCGAATTTAATTAACTTTTACAGATTGAAATCGAAGCTAATAGAATGAAGATATCGTGCGCAAAACGCTGACCCGAAATTGGTGGAAAATACGATGATTAGAAAAGGAGTTGAAAAAAAATCTTAGTACTGCCAAAGACATGTTCGTAGATAAAGTCGTCAAACCCATCGGCGAAAAGGTAGAATTAAAGAAAATCTCCGAAAACGTTATCAAAACTACCAAGGATATGGAAGTATGTTTACATATTATAGAAATTATATGCTATAACCAAAATCATAATTTAACCAACACATAGTACATTATAGTAGTATAGGTGCATATTATATATATATAACCATTTATTGATATTTTGAAAAAATTAATTTTAGTTTAAAAATTGGTATCGTTTTTCAACAATTGATTGGTTTTCTTATCGTTGAACAATATTAAGTCTTCAAAATTAAAACATTTGTTGACATTTTTTAACACCATTGGTTACATTCATTATCTTTACATATTCATACATGATTATTATTGACACTGGAGGATTTGAAAGTTAAAATAACTATTAAAATGAGCAAGGGTCAAATCCACAAGATTACTTACACCCTATACAATATTATTATAATATTTATCAATTATGTTTTGTTATTCAATTATTTTTATAGTATAAATATATGAATCATTAATATTGATTATTGATTTAATTTTTTAGGCTACCATGAACCGGGCCATCGACGGATTTAAGAAACAATGATTGTTTTAAAATGACGTGTGACTAATCCAAACAACAATTTTTATATTTTTTTTTAATTAAATTATTTTCTTTATAAAATTTATTTTTATTCCTGTTTTTTGTTTTTTTAATAAAATATATACCTGAGTTAATATTTTCAAATTATTTGTTATTAATTATTTTATAAATGTAACTAAATCTTATATGGGCGATTATATGATTTTATTATTGTTTAAACTACCTATGGTATGAACAATGCTAGTTAGGTTAAAGTAAGGCATAATTATTTAAAAAAAATTAATACAAATATGATAAAAATTGTAACAATATATCAGGAGCTTTGTATTAATTTTTTGCTTTAAACGTCTCGGCTCAATACTCCGAAATTTAACAACCATATAAATATAATACTTAATTAATACTCTGTTGTTGTTTTGCAACACATTTTCACGAGTTCAATGTAAAACGCAAGTACAGTATGTATAGCCACGTAGGTACATTAGATATGAGTATTCCAATTAATTTTTATAGTCAGTGCTCATACTATTACTATTACGCACGTGTTTTAAAAAACCCTGGGTCCGTGTCTTTGAGAAATGTTTTATGTATACATATACACTTTCAAGTAGATTAGAAGTCATAAATTAAGTTATTAAATATTACGCACTACCGTCTGCAAATAGTGTACAAAAATCCTGAACATTAAACTTGACAGTTGTTTGAAAAACATACTTATAAATTATGTTTGATAATGTTAATTTGTATATAAACCTACTATCAATAATACGTATATTATTTTATTTGGTGCATTTGAATATTTTGAATAAACTTCGAAAAACTGGCACATATATGTACCGATAAGATATTTTTTTTTGTAGGTACCTAGACTTATCACAAAATTAAAAAAAAAAAAGTATATGGTGCACTTACATTCGTTTGTTTACGCCTAAGCCAAACATTTCGATTCTATCGAATTTCAAAATAATCGTATACCTATACCTCATGGTGTATGTACTTGGTCATATATTTTTTTTATTTAACATAACCCTCGGCTTATTGATACCATATGTACATACTGTTGAAAATGTAGAACATATTATATAAAATATCCAGTCGAAGATGATGCACGCTAAAAGTATTATTATTATTATCGTTAATCATTATAATTATATCCTCATAACGATAGTACCAATGACTGTATCGGTCTGTATGAGTGTTTGCCGATATAGACGTAACGAAAATTATTTAGCTGCAATTATTGAATGCGAGTGAGTATCTTATTGATAGACATTTTTATATTGCCTTTTAACTTTTAAGATGAAAATAACTGCAGTATACTATGCAGTAGTTATAACCGCGTCGCGGTCGTTATTAAAATATCATTAATATTGTCGTCGTAAAAAAAAAACCATCGATCTAGTTGATTTGTCGAACGTTTTTCATTATTTAGGCGTATATTAAAAGCACTTTGGATTGCAGTAAAGAAAAAAAAATTAAAATAATATTCTTCATTGTGGCTTGCTTATTGTAGGTACCTACATTGAAAGCAGATTGAATCGCACCAAGCAACCTAATAGTGTGTGTGCTTTACAATTTATGCACAGATATACTAAGTTACCATGCACATACAATAGATATGAGATAAGTAAATGCATTTTATTTATTGACATACATTAGGTGGTAGTTGCAATGCCCGCATGTAGGCTTGAGTGCACAATAATAATAATAATATACCATCTATACAGCATAGGCGCAAATAGGGGGGGCTTTAGTGGCTAAACCCCCCAAAAATATCCATAGCCCCCCAAACATTTCCTACATTTTCTTTTAAGCTTATTCAATATTATCAAAGTAAGGCCCTATTAGCCCTATTAGCCCCCCCCCCCCCCCCTACAAATCTCAAACGCTATTTGCGCCTATGATCTACAGACTACATTCTACTTAATAATATTATTATTATTATTATATAAAGTATAGTGTATTATTTGTGAATTGTGTCGTCCCATTCG
>NC_042493.1:109743905-109745554 GCF_005508785.2 Acyrthosiphon pisum
ACGTTTTCCTAGCGATTCTGTTGATAATATCAATACTTAAGATGATCTAGAAATATTTTTAAATAATATTAATGACGAAAACGAAGGCGTGGATGAAACAAATAATGTTCAAGTGGTGAATGAAAATTGTTGTTCGAAAACATCGAAGGATGAAGGATTATGTGACTTAATATGCTCAAGACAGGTAAGATATTGTTATTTTAAATTACTTATATTGTTCCCAATAACTAATAATTAATTTTTTACAGAAATCAAAATAATCAAAATAATCAAAAATAATAGAAAAAATCTATAAATTTGTTTACAGAACCAAGCTGAAAAAATGAAATTTAGGTCTATCCATAAGTTCCCCCCAGCCAACATTGGAGACAGTGTGAGAGTCTCTTTACCGGATGTCGACAGAGGACGAGCAGACCTGAGAAATATTATATTTGCAGTTGTGTCTACTGAGGATGGGCAATATTATAAACTTTGCAATAAATATGGTACTTTGCCACAATTATACACCAGAAATCAGTTTGGTGTTTATCCGTTATCTTTAATACCGCTTGATGAGGTGGTACATGTAGAAAAATCATTGAGGGAAATTGCGAGTCAAATGTCAGATGGTGGTGGTCAAGGATATAAAAGGTGTTCATGTAAGGGGAAATGTGACACGAACGATGTAAATGTAAAGCATCTAGCATTTTGTGTAATTCAAAATGTCACGGAAGCATGCCGTGCAATAATAAAAGATAACAAATTATGTATCATAAGTAGGTTAGGTTGTTAAAAATTTAAATTAAACTCATATTATTAATATTTTGTATTTTATGGTTGTTGTCTTAAATATAATTAATATTGTTAATAATTTAAATTATTGCATTTCATGTTTGTTACATTTTAGATTCTGAGTGGAACGATGAATGTATTGATTTTACAATGATGTGTGTTTTTTTATTTTTTTATTTATTTTTTTATTTTTTTATTTTTTTATTTTTTTATTTATTTTTTTATTTTTTTTGTGTCTGTGTACACGATAAGTAGTCGAAATAATGCTACGATTTTCAACTTCAGTATCTTGTTCGATCAGAAAGTGAATATCGTTGGTGCATTGGGGAGGTCAAAATTTAAATTTCCCAGTAGTTTTCAAAAGCGCCGGGAAAAACAAAAGAAAAATTAAGGAAAAACGGGAATTTTTACGCAAAATCTGTTTTCGAGAAAATCGATTTTGGTTTTTGGTGTAACTTTAAAAAAAATGACCGTGGATGCATGAAATTTTGACTGAATGTTTACATTTCCATTTTCTATACACGATAAAATTTTCAAAATATTTTGACTTATTTTGAGCTCTTTACGGACATTGTCAGTTTTCATTTTTTTTTAGTTTTTTTTCTAAAAATATCAATAAAATTTTATTTGTTGGATAAAAAAGCTTGAAAATTTAATAGAAGGCTCCTAGTATATTGTTTCAAAGGCAGATGAAAAATATTAAAAATCGTTAGTCACAGTTTTTTTTTATAAGCATTTAAAGTTCAAAAAATGACAAAATATGGAAAAATCACGAAAATTTGCAAATTATTTCGAGTTATAAATTCATAAAAATTTTTCTTTTTAAATCTAAGTATATGAAAATGTAATACAAGATTCCTTATAATATTATCTACCTT
>NC_042493.1:109745604-109747347 GCF_005508785.2 Acyrthosiphon pisum
TAGGCACAATCGTCATCAACAATAAACAATACTAGCCAACACAGTATAATATCAATGTTATATATGACATAGTGTTTACTGTTTATACGTCATAATAATAATGGTGGACGGAGTGGTCGAGCGGATTAAGGCTTCGGTTGTGACGTACGTCGCACACCGTCGCCGGTTCGATGCCGACCGCAGGCAGCATTTTTCTTTGGCCAAGTCATGGTGTCCGAAGAAAAATGCCACCATCCCCCACCCGTGCGTGGCAGATACTTACGGGTGCCCGCTAAAAAATCTGCTAAATCCAAAAAACACACGTGTTCAAAACTTACAGTACCCTCCCCCACAGTAAAAACCACTCAATGGCCTAAAATTAAAATAAAAAATGTAAATATATAATATGATGATCACTAACAATTATAAATTAATAATTTAATAAACAAATAAAGCTAAGTTTAATATAAAATGTAAACACTACAATTCATAACTTACCAGCATCATCGTAAAGCTTTCTTTTCTCAGCATCGTTTAGCAGCGCATGAATTCGACTGATGACTTTAAATTTTTCAATAGCACCAGTTTTTTCGTTTTCAGTTACTTTGTCAGGATGATATTTCATCGACAACACATAATACGCTTCGCGAACTAAAACAAACCACAACGATTAACAAATAAAATTAAAATATGTATATGTAGGTAGTAGGTGTAGTTTTAAGTTTTTATAGCACAATATCTAACCTTCTTTATCTGTAGCATCCTTTCACGTATTCAACACCTCGTATAGATTGTCAGTGTTGAAATATTTACGGCAAAGTTCTAAAAACGTGGTCATGTTGAAATCGTAAATACAATTTAAAAACCAGAATTTCAAGCGATTTTGAAAACTTGTATCGAACGCGTATATGCCTACTAAAACAATAATATAATAAGCACTAAACAGTCAACCGTCGTCAAGACTCAAGATCAATTAATGATGACAAAAGTAATTATCACATTATATAATATCAAAGAACAATTAATAATTATTACAGATAATAATTAATCATTATCTTATTTGATAATCATTGTCTAAATCTAAATTATTATTATTTTGTTTTATTATACCTATATATTTCTATATTTATTCTAATATGAATTCTGGCGGCAATTCATATTAATATTATCAAATATAAATATTACACACGCGCATAATATAATAATATGATATCAGACATAATATGATCCAAGGTGTATTGATAAGGTGTCGTCACTCTGAACCCCTATACGTATAAACTCTTGATTGAAATTTTTACCACAGTTGCTATAGACACCAGAGCGCGCTTCCTGTCCTATGAAGGCCTAATTTTTCATACTGTTAAATGCAAAATGCTTTAAAACTATGAATTAAAATTTATTTTTTTTGGAGTTAGCATCTAATAATTTTAATTTACATTTGTATTTTTGTTTTAAATATTTTTTATCAAGTAGACATCAATTATAAAATATTATGATGTATAATTTAGTCACTTCTTGGGATATTTGCAACCTAATTTAATTTTTGAATATGTATATAATACATATTATATATATTTAGATATAGGTACTACAGTTTAATCTAGGACAGTGCTTCTCATTTTTTTTTTTTTGTCGTGTGATCCCCTAAATTTAATGTAAAACTGTCAAGGACCCTTAATCAAATCATAAATTATTTTTTCTTAATTATATACAAAAATTACACGTACCTACTATTTCACACAGATAAATTATTAAAATTATAGT
>NC_042493.1:109749164-109762505 GCF_005508785.2 Acyrthosiphon pisum
AGCACGTTTTAAAATCTCGCTAGCGGGAGTTTAAATATCTAGTTTGCAACACGGTACGTTTATTCGTTTGCGTGCTATCAGTGTTGATATCAACAATTGTAATATCACTCGCGTTTTGAAAAGTAGACTTGTTATCAATTATTTTTTTTGGCAATTCAAATTTATTTTGGAAGCTTCTAACTAAGCTAAGTTGTGTAATTTTATGTGTAGTTTAGGTTTTTAGTGATATTCACGTGTTTAATTATACAATTATATTCGCTAATTCGGATGATGCTCTTCCCCCGTGTAAAATGACCAACGGGGTAAATGCGACATTCATTTATGTGCCTATAATAGTCTGTAGGATATGATAAAAATGAGACAATATAGTTGTAATTATAACAATAGCTGTCATTTCTAAACTATTTGAACAAAAACAGCTTTGTAAACGTAGTATTATAGCTAAAATTATTTAGTTTAAGGCACTTACCCCACGATTAAATAACAGTGGTATTAGTATTTTTAAACAGTCCGTTTTGCACTTACCCCTTGTCAAGGGGAAAGTGCGACATTTTTTTTTTTTTTTTTTCAATCGTAAAAATATTTTTAAGATGTTTCACATAAAGTTGACAGTGTACTTAGATAGACCACTTCCATATCAGTACATTGCAATAACCATCATATTTTTAAGTTAATTATTTCAGGAGAAATTAACAGATCAAGTTGAACTATTCAAAATTGCGTCGCAGTTACCCCACTTCACCTTATTGTTAAGTCGTCGTTGGTTTACTGCCGTTGCCGCCGCGTATATATTGCGTGCCGCCGTTGGCTTATTGCCGTTGTTGCTGCGTGCCGCCGCCGCCGGTTGATTATTGCTGTTGATACGGCGTGCCACCGTGAGGATTCCGCCCGCCGCCGCTCGTCGATCATCGTCGGGGCCGGAGCCATCCATGAAAGGATCGATCTCCAACAGTCGTGGACCAGGTCAACAATTATCGTAATACATTGTAATTAAACTCATTGTATGATTGTTTTGGGGCGCCCTTTTTTTGATAACAACTCATGTCTTGCTTTAAATTAATAAGTTGTTGTCATCTATTATAATTATTACGCGCGTAGCATAAGCATTAGCTGTTAATTATTATTTTGTTTCACCTATAATATTTTGGGTAACCTTTTCCCGTCCACAGCACCCCGCAAGTCGTTGCCGCAAACCGCAAGTTAAAAGGTTTTAAACACAAGTAGATGCGGCGCGGCGCAACATTTTGGTATCAGAGAGCGTGGTTATCCGACCTCACAGGGGGGTTCGGTAGCGGTGTGCTTTAGGGTAACGCTATTTTGTAACGCTATGGTAACAAATAACAATGGTTATTTGAAATTATTTATATAATATTTAAAGTGTACAGCTTTTGTACCTACCTAAATTAAATATTATGTTTACAATTTTCACAAAATTGCACTTGCACACTTCAATAGAATTGTATTTAGTATTTTACGTCCCAAAATGAATCACATCCAATTGTCAGAACACTGAATTGCCAAATTTGTTATGTGTTCTTTGAAATTTAAATATGTTCAGATGCTCCGTGCTATTAAAATTGGACACTGGTTCCGCAATATATTACCTACAAATTAAAAGTTTGTTAAAAATATGTCAGTGCACTATTTGTTTTCTCTCTTGAATATCTATAGTTGACATGCGGCTATTGAAGTAAACGTGGTTTTTTTTTAACAACTATACAAATTGTATGGTTTTATCGTAGATAATATATACATGGATAGGGCATTAGGTGGTTTGGCGTCATAGATAATAATATAATATATACATTATACATGGATACTTGCCATGCAAGAAAAACAATGCATTTAATAGAAGTATATGATGTAAGACAAGACACCAAAAAGACAAAATCGTATTCGACCAAAATTGGTGTTGCTTCGCTCCGAATCTAAAATACCTAGCAAGAATCATAGTCCACACATACTGTAGATATTATTTTAATTATGATTTACAATTGCATATAATTAATATAAATACATCATAAATGGTAACCTACGTTTTTTTCTAAAAATTATTTATTAATTATTTCAAAACTTGTATTAATATTGTTTTGTTATTCTCGCTATACTTTTACGAATCCGCTCCTTAACCCATTAAGGAAATATTGAGTTAAAACAATATTAGGTAACATTTAAACAATTTATTTTATTTTCCTTTCCTTTCCTTGTCTTAAAAAAAATTTGTTTAATTCAGGGGAAAACAAATTCCATTTTGACTAAAAATCAAATATTGCCAAGTGGTATCACCCCCCCCCCACGACCACCCTTCGGTTCGTCCTTGTTTATAACTTGTAACTTATACATTTGTTAAACAATTATTTGAAACATGAAAATATTATTCTTCAGTTTCACAAAAATATTCACGAAAATTGCCTACATTAACTCCTTAGAATCTTACAACCAAACAAAATTGCGTAATATGCCTCCAATCTCTAACAGTCTTATGTTGCTTTTAGATTCTTTATCATTGTTTTTTTTTTTTTGAACCACAACTATGCGCTCCTAACATAATTTATGTTGTCTCCGCCTTAACACACGTACGACGTACGGCATAGCAAAAACGTTTTGACACGGCAAGGAAACGAAAAGGCTACATTCATAACGAAGAAACAAAATTTTCACCGCTTATTAAGGAGAACTTTGGCTGTGCAATATCGTTTTTATTTTTTTGATATCACTTAGGTATACGAAAAAAAGTTCCTATTGTTTTAAAGTCCATTATTATTTGTGTTTTTCAATCTTTAATAACTTTTTTTGAAGTTCCGATAACGAAAAAATAAAAACGATATTGCACGGCCAAAGTTCTTTTTTTATGTGGTGAAAATTTCGTTTCTTAGTTATAACTGTGACGTTCTCGGTTCCTTCCCACGCAAAACTGTTTTTTGCTATGTTGTTTACATTTGTATAAGACGATATGAGTATGACTTGGTATTCGCATTATCTCTGATTGTAACTGCGAATTATTATATATTTTGATATTAAGTATTGAACTCGTGCACAATTTTACACAACTTGAATCGGTGTTTTTCTTTATAATGTTTGATGTCACAGGTGGTGTAGCCAGTATAGGGGCTACGCCCCAGTGGCGTAATTTGGGAGTTGATACCTGAATAGGTGGGATATTCCCCGTCTGGTAATAAAAACAGTCCGATGGGTCTCTTGTAGAAAAATTTACTTTGGGTCTGTAGAAAATGTCTTAGTATTTGAGAATATACTCAATATAAATTATAAATCCTATATTGAAAATAAAGTAAAACCCGTTAATATATCGAATGATTGAATTTTAGATAGGTACGTATTTTTTTCTGAGCTAAATAAAACATTTTCTATTTGCCTGTTGGGGGCCCTTTTTTCCAAATCGTGGACTGGACCTTTTCGAGCCAGTCCGACACTGTGCATATTTAACAATAATTTTGGCGAAAAAATCCAGGGCTTACCTATTATTTTATGTGTATAACTATAAATAGGTACATATTGTTTATACTCTAAAATAAACAAATACAAATGTAAAATATCCCTTTTACATTAATTGATTTTCAGTTTAAAAAAAGCAAGTAAATAGATGTCGTTCTGCTGTACAGTATGTTACAAGTGGGTCATTATAATGGATGGAATTAAATTGGAATTCAATGATATAATATTTTACGTATTCTGTCAAAATTTGAACTTTAAATTCATATTAAAAAAGTTGTGACTAGGTATGTATTTTTAATATTTTAACATCAAATATTGAAAAATTATTTGATTAAATCATAGTTGATAAAACAAATTTCATTTTCAGAATTACTGATAGTCCTACTTAAGTAATAAGTAATAACGTTAATACACACAAATATAATGCCATATAATTGATGTAAGAAGTAAGAACCATAATAAGTTGTCTATGTAATACTCCTTAGAAAATAACGTCTGAAACCGCCTAAATTATAAAACTATTTTAATATACCTATCTACATAACATTATAGTATTTATTTTTTGTTTTTAAATAAGTAAACAATAGTTTTGCTAATTTAGTAGTACCATCTTTATGGGGAGAAGGTAATATACAGTAGCTTTTTAGATGTTCTATTTTTATAATATTTGTAGACTTAACTACTCATTTTATTTTGACTGAATTAAGATAAATGTTCAATTTTTTATGATTTAATTATCGTGATAAAAATACCAAAATTATTTAACAATAGGCATTGAGTTTGAAATTTGAAATACATTATAAAATAATATATATTATTATCAGTGTTAAAAAGGTTTTAAATTAATAAAATCAGTGTTAATTGTTTTGACATGTTTAAAATATTAAAGAATAAGACTACCGTCTGAATGGGTACAGTTATTTAATAGACTACTTATCATTATGTACCTATAGGTAACCAGTTCTATAGTTCATACTTATATTTCAATTGACTTCCTAATTACTATCATGCTATAATAAAAAATCGATAAAATATAGCAATGTTGTCTTACTCTCGTAATACTTTTACAGTTTATAGTTGTATATATTTTCCAATCAGCATAATGATATTATGGCAGTCACACTAAAATATTTATCTATGAATATCCTATTATAGGTACGTTGTATTTTTTTAACGATTAATAATTTGAATCGAGTAAATTAATTATTATTTATTATTACGTCAAAAAATATTTACGCTTTCAACATCTTAAATCAACTAATTATGTTTTTTATTTCATTTCAATATTAACTAACATTTATAAATTATTAACTTTTAAAAGGTTTGTTCGTTGAAACTAATTGATTTATTATACAAAATATGTTCATTGTCATTTTTAACTTTTCACTAATAATGTATAAGTTTGTATTTTTGTTACTTTTATTGTCTATAATGAATTATTTTTTATTTAATTTATAGTTCACGTTTTGTTATTTAATGTTACTCAGTGATTAGACATTTAGACGATAATAATATAGATAGGTAAACATAAAACATGTAATAAATATATTCATTAATCACATCAGCATGTGCGCCTACCTAACAAATAACAATATTTATCGAGTTCCTACTAATTATTATATTATTATGTATTTGATAAGCAAACAGTGCTCCATATTAGTCAAATACACTTACTCAATAAACGATAATGGTACCCACAGTTGAATAAAATGCCAATTAAAGTTATCTGTTTTAAAATATTTAGACTTTAGTCGATCCGTGATGAGATGTAAAAGTCGAACAATCCGTAATCATACTTCCTTTGATAAATGATAACCTTTAGATCAACACTAAAGAAAGTAGTTTATAGGTTTACTAATGGATAATATATTATAATTGTAAAAAATAAAATAGGTAAAAGAAAAATTTGTATGACAAGTTTTACTTTTTACAGCAAATTAATGTTTCAAAACATTATTAATAGAAGATACAACAAATAAAATGTTAATCGTATATATGAAGTCTTATTTCTTAGTTTTTCTTGATTTCTTTCTTCTTTTCAGAGATCAAAGCCAATATAATCTCCTAAAAATATACAATAATACAATAAATGGCCATTTTTTTAATACTATATCATTTACACTATTAAACTTACTTCTAAGTTCTATGTCCTTGAAGATTAGTGTCCAACGTTTGACGATTGGTATGGTTTTGATTCTAATATCATCTCTCAACTCATTGAAACGTTCCAAAAACGGTTTCTTGATTTCTTCATATAATTTCATAAGGTCTTCTTTCAAATCGAATAATTCTGCTTTTAATTTCTTAACCTTCTTGCCGATTTCTGGATTTCTGGCTTTTAATTCTTCGCCCACACGTTCGATTTGTTGTTGAACGACATCACACATCTGTTTTTGGAATTTTTCTACACTTTCATGTATCTAAACCGAAAAAACAATTTATATTATTTGTATGTATACACTTAAAATAATATTATTTCAATTTTACGAATTACTCATACAATAAATAATATATTCTCCGAAAGTTATTTTGAACCTCAATTACTTTCAAATTTACGCATCACAAACACTTTAAATGTTTTGTTAATGATTTAATTGCACGTGAATAAATAAAAAGTAAAAACTAACCTTTTGAAGAATTTCTTGAAAATGTTAATTAGTGTTTTCAACGTTTTCTTTCAAATGGTCGAAATATTTATCGGCATGGACATCAGCTTGGGATAGTCTTAATTGGATCTTGTCTGAAATTTTGGTAACTGACTTGGAGATCTCTCTGGATAATTCATCAAATGGATTCTCTGGTTCGTCAGGAAGACGTTTTTTGCCTGCTTGTACCTATAGGGATTTATCGAATAAAAACGTTAATATAATTAAAACTTAAAATAAAACAATTATATTTAACAATAAAAGTATAAAACACTTTTTAACATACCTGTGACAAGCAAAATACGAAAAACATGAATTTAAAACTATGACTTTTAATGTGCACCATTTTTATTGATTTGAAGCGATACTTGGCTCTTAAACGTTGGTAATAAACTCGGTAACAATGTTTTGTCAGTTTTTACGCGTAAACGATTAACCTAAAATATCGATAGTCGATAAGCTATTTACTTATCTCATTACGGTATACAAGGGTGATTTTAACAATAAATATTCTATATCTAGAAATATAATATCGTTTTTAAAAACACGTTTTTTTACATCATTTAAAATAATTACAAAACAACATTTTTTCAATAATTGTTATTTTTTTCAATTTTAATTGTTACATATTCAGATATTCTTTAAAAAGAATTTCATATTGAATTACAACATAATATTTACATACGTTCTACATTTCATATGCTTAAACACAATATTTTTCTGTTAATTATTAAATGCAAAATCTATGCTCCAAACAGGTAATTAGTTAGATAAGTTAGATGTAGGTCAGTAAAGTACTCAAGAATAGGTATCTACTGAACATACATTTTCCTGGGTATCGTCTAAATTTGAAATACATAGTTGTGTACATTCAACAAATCAACAATAATTGTTGGGCCTATATCGTTGTATTGTTTAATCATACGAGTATATCTAATAACATTAATTTCGCAGAGGTACAAAAAGAAAAATCAAATTGTATTCGATATTTTTGAAACACATAATTAAAGTATTCAAAAAGATCTATAGCTACCACATAAATACATGATTAACAGAAAACATAATAAACTATATTTTTCCCTTTATAAGGTCAACATTTTGTAGTAGGATTGTTTATTAGGTACAGTTTATTTTATTTATTTCATTTTTGATTAATATGAATAATCATTAAACATTAATACAGAAAATCGGTGAACTTGTTCAGGTGTATAGTAGGTGTCGATTGACGATTGTTACCTTGTCATTGAGTAGGTCACTTTATTAATGGATGTGTTAAATTTGATTCAATATTAATGAACTATTACGTAGATCACCCCGGCCCCAGCCATTTGGAATTTTTGAAAATTTTCTTTAGAACGTAATTTGTGTGAATTTTTACGATCATTATCAAAATTTTTACGGTCTTCGTTTTCCCGTATTTTAACAAAAATAATGTGTAGGGCTGGGATGGTATGATTTCAGCCCCACCTAATGTTAAAATTTATAAATTCATAGTCACAACTACACTATAATTTAGTACGTATTTTGTATGAATTTGTACGACCATTTTTAAAATTTGTACGATCATCGTTCGGCTGCAATATCAAATACTTAATGTCACAAATATTTAAAAACGCCGTCAACCCAGACCCACCCATCAGCTAAATGTCAGTGTTTTCAAATTTTTTTTCGTACCATATCCGTAGGCGTGCTTCAAGAGGTACCTAACCAATCTGTACCTCAAATATCAATACAATTATACAACAACCTAAGGAAAATAATGATCTAAGACTTGATGATATTTTTGTTGCGGTATCTAATGTAACACAAACACTAGTAAATATTACAGCGGGAATGGACAAGTTAGAAACAAAACATACTAAGTCCAAAAACACCAAACAGAAAAAGAAATGATCTATACACTTAGAATCATTACATGGAACGCCAATGGGCCATGGGGTAGTATAGAGCGTAAACAGGAGCTCGATCCTGGTCCAGGACTAGATTACCAAGTTTGCCAGAAAACACGAGAAAAGATTAGTTGATAACCCTCAAGACGCCGAAGACCATATTACTTAGTTTAAATTATTAGACTAAGTCTGGGACCTCTCCGCTGGGAGGTGATAACCCAAACATGTTTATTTTTGTATATATTTACTAAATATTTATTCATTAATTTATTAATATTTATATATACTTCTTAAATTTATTGTTAAATAAATAGTTAATATTAATATATATTAATATTATTTAATATATTGTTAAATAGATAGTTATAATAAAAAAGCCTTCGGGTGGTTAAAAAAAAAAAGAAATATTCGTAGGCAATAATATCTTTTTTTATTTCTTATAATTAATTATAATGGAAATTGTTAAAAAAATATTTAACTTAAACATATTAACGTTTTCGTAATTTATATTGTATCCAGTGTTTAAAAAGATAAGTTGTGTTAAGCCATAAGTCATAAATAATATAATATAATATATTATATTATATAAGTTCAAAGTGGGTACACATAGACTACTGACCTAAATCAATTTAATCGTTAACTATTACAAGGGCAAATTGATGTGTACGAACAGTGGCTAAAAATATCATAGGGTCGCAAGAGTATCTTTTTGCGACTCCAAAAAATCACGATTTCAGTTTTCGAAAAATTGAAATATCAATATAATAATAAATTGACTAATTTATATTTTGAGAACCAATGTTTAACTTTGTTTTGAAGCTCTGGAATTATTATAATATTATATAATTTCCACATTTATTTATAATTTTGTTATCAACCATTTTCTATTATCATACCAATTTGGATAATATCCATATTGGTATAATATCCATTGGATATTAATATTTTATTGTGATCAGCGAACTCGAGTCTCAATGGCAGCTGATAGTGAAAACGTGTTTCAAAATTATTATTTGTTTGTTTTATATATGTATTTATTTTTGACACTTGTATTAATTATTTATTATCCGCGAACGATTCAAAATTAAAAGACGTGTTTCGACAGCTTCCTAAAATGGATAAATTTATTGTAAAAATAGCGTAAAGTCGAAAATAAGTGTCTATTTTTTCTTTGAATTCGTAAAATCGTTTAGTACACATATTTAGTATGCATTAAGTTTAAAATTTCCCTTCAAATATATTACTGATTTATATTATATTAAAACTACGATTTTGACAGATAAAACAATTTATATTTGATCTGTAAGTTAATTTTTAAATTAATTATTAAGGTAATATTATATCATTGAGCAATTTAAATTTATTTTGGTACATATTTTTTGTATTATTTTGGTACTAATTGTTGTACATGATTATTAGAAAAATACTAATACAATTGTTATATTTGTTAAAAATGTTAGCTTATCTGCAGAAAACCTCCATTCCCCAGGAAAAAGATTAAAAATGGTACCTAAATATAGTGATTAATTAATTTCATATCATATATTTAGTATTCATATACAATTTATTGAAAGTATATATTTTATATTATTTATATTAATTTAAAATCACTAAATATTTCAGGATATTTTGTTAAATACTTCTAACTTAATTGAAAGTGATAATTCTGTAACTAGTTACCTACGTTAAATAAATAATAGTTAATGTTTTGGTTAATTTGTATAATATAAAAGTGTTAAATGTGTATTTAAACATACAAATACAAATATAAATAGTACATATTATAAAAATCTAAATGGCAGCTGTTATATAAATTTTATAAAATAAAAGAATTGTTGTATTTTATGTATTCATATATTCTTTAAGAAAATTATACATATTTTATTGAAGGTAGTCGGTAAGTAATTATTACCCTATTAATTATAGAGCATATTCATAATATATACCAATTACCAATAGACACAATATGACAATATGTGGTTAAGCCTTGAGGTTAAAATAGTTTTGTTGAGTTTATGTACTTGTAATGTGAAATATAGAATACAATAAAACATTTTATGGGGGAAAAGGGGTTGTGGGAGGCTAAGACCCCAAAAGTCTGTCCAACCTAGAAACTTATTACAACCCTAACAATTCAGCCCAATTTACGTCACTGGTACGAATATTATAAATTATAATCATATATGATGATACAGGTTGTAGTATAATATAATAATTATAATTGTTCCCTGCGTAATTGTAGAGATGGAATCATAATATTATGATTTTACTTTTTACAGATGTTGTATAGCTTTACACAAACTATTTTAGAATAATTATAATCTCAAATCTTTTTGAATAATAAAAATGATCATGTAGCTTTTTAAGATATCTAATAAAATATTTTAAATAACGTTGTGTAATTTTTTAATAGGTAATAATAATATATTTGCATAATAATTAATAATACATATTGAACATTATTTAAATTAGTTTACAATATTGGAATAAAAAATATTATGATAGAAAAAAGGTATAAACAATACAGTACAATATTATAATAATATAATTAAATAATATTTCAATTATTGGAATTAATACATTTCTTTGTAGTTTTAAACTTTTCGGTTTTCACTTTTAAGTCTTTAAATAAAATAAAATTATAAAAGACAGCTGATTGATATAATTCATATAACATAATACTTATTGAATTGTTTTAAATTTTACAGTATATTAACCAAAAATGTTGAATCTTTAAAGCATAGTAGATTTCAATTTAAAAAAAAAAATAATAATTATCTTGAAATATGCCGAAAATTACTGAACATTTTAGGTATCTAAATAATTCTAAAGTATAAATACGATAAAATTTTGAAAATAATTTGACTCTTTTTGAGCTGTTTACGGACATGGTCAGTTTTCAATTTTTTTAGTTTTTTTTTCTATAAATATCAATAAAGCTTTATCTGTTGGGCTAAAAAGTGTAAAAATTTAATACAAGGCTCCTGATTTATTGTTACAATAGCAGTTGAAAAATATTAAAAATACATAGGCACAATTTTTTTTTTATAAGCATTTAAAGATCGAATTTCGACAAAAACTATCAAATGTAAAATTGAATAATTATTTTGTAGTTAAAAATTCATAAAATGTTCAACTTTTTTATCTAAGGATTGAAAATTTAAAACAAGATTCCACGTAAGTAATTTATTTTGTTAACAAAAAATCTAAAAAATACATTTACACAGTTTATTTTTATAGTCATTTCAAGTTCAAATTTGGACGAAATTACATATTAAAAAACCTGGAATATCTATTTTAGGTATTTTGTTGTGATTGTATAATATTATTCGCGGTTACTTGAAACTTCTAAAGTATACTATTATATATCTATGATAGTACCACGGTTTGTTGTTGATTATAACGCGTTATAAGTACCTAACGGATATTGTTATATGATTAATTTGGAATTTGTTATAGGTAGGTACCTATTATAGGACAATTTTTTTTTAATACTATAGAATATACAATATTATGTCTTATACAGTTATACCTAGACTGACATACCGTCTCCACTCAGAATCGTTTTTCTTATACAATGATATTATATCATTTAATTCAAATTTAATACAATCCATTATACAGTGACCCACTTGTAATCTACTGTACAGCAGAGCGACATCCACTTACCCACCTTTTTTAGTTTTTTTTTCTATAAATATCAATTAGGTTTTAACTGTTGGGCCAAAAAGTGTAAAAAATTAATACAAGGCTCCTGATATGTTGTTACAATAGCAGTTGAAAAATATTAAAAATACATAGGCACAATTTTACTAACTCACTCTAACTTAAGTTAACATAAGTTAATTGTAAGTTTCCATCAGTGTTTGGAAAGAATGTCGTTCATGAACGCACGTTCACGCGTTCACGTTCATTTTTAGTGAACGATACGTGAACGTCACTCTTTTATTAAAATAGAACGTGAACGTGAACGACGTTTATATTTTTAACGAACTTGATCGATTTTTAAGACGTTCAATTTATTTACCCTTTAATAAATATATTTATAAAATATATTAATTAATTATATTATATATAAGTCTAAACAGTATTTTTATTTTATGCTTGAGTTGTATATGTTTATAGGCTTTTATATTAAAGGCTCGGTCAAACAGAAAGTGGGCCCCCGCGGACACTGTAAAATTATACAAAGACCGCTTGCCCGCCGCAGTCCGCGTACCCATAAACCATGGCGGACGAAAAGTCCGGGTACAAAAAGTCCAGATTCATTTTTTGATTGCAGGACAAAAAGTCGCCCTCTGTTTGACTGAGCCTTTACAGCAGGTAAATGATTCATAAAAAAAATGTATAAAAAATAAATGAACGACCCAATGAACGCGTTCATTTTTTGAAAGAACGTGAACGAGTTCCTTTTTTAAGGACTGAACGTGAACGTGAACGAGTTCATTTTTTTAGTGAACGTTCCGAACACTGGTTTCCATATAAATATTAACTTAACCGAGCTAAAAAAAAATTAGGATAATTATGAACTTTAAACTTGTTAAAATGTTTTCAGTCAACTTAACTTAGGTAACTCAATTAAAAATTATCATTAACTTTGGTAGGCTTACCTATTGCAATGAAATAATATAATATACCTATTATATAAAATTTTATATAGTATCGACTGTTTCGATAGTTATTGTTCAGTGACTTTTACTCAAAAATCAAAATATGATTATTACTTATTAGTTATTACCTACTTATCACATTATTAGAAAATTGAAAGTCGTAAGTACTGCAAATTTTAAATGCAACATAATTTAAAATCAACAGTGAAAACAAAAAACACTTCTTTTTATTTACTGTTTTCATATTAGAGTCGTTAATCGAATACTCATTTGAATGTGTCTGCGAATATATATGAATATCGAATGGGACAACACAATTCACAAATAATACACTATACTTTATATAATAATAATAATAATAATATGTAGAATGTAGTCTGTAGATCATAGGCGCAAATAGCGTTTGAGATTTGGGGGGGGGGGGGGCTAATAGGGCTAATAGGGCTTTACTTTGATAATATTGAATAAGCTTAAAAGAAAATGTAGGAAATGTTTGGGAGGGCTATGGATATTTTTGGGGGGTTTAGCCACTAAAGCCCCCCCACTATTTGCGCCTATGCTGTATAGATGGTATATTATTATTATTGTTTTAACGATAATATTATGACCCACGCGCGTGCTTATATAATTGTGCACTCAAGCCTACATGCGGGCATTGCAACTACCACCTAATGTATGTCAATAAATAAAATGCATTTACTTATCTCATACCTGTTGTATGTGCATGGTAACTTAGTATATCTG
>NC_042493.1:109762828-109764003 GCF_005508785.2 Acyrthosiphon pisum
GCTTAGGCGTAAACAAACGAATGTAAGTGCACCATACACTTTTTTTTTAATTTTGTGATAAGTCTAGGTACCTACAAAAAAAAAATATCTTATCGGTACACATGTGCCAGTTTTTCGAAGTTTATTCAAAATATTCAAATGCACCAAATAAAATAATATACGTATTATTGATAGTAGGTATATATTATACAAATTAACATTATCAAACATAATTTATAAGTATATTTTTCAAACACCTGTCAAGTTTAATGTTCAGGATTTTTGTACACTATTTGCAGACGGTATTGCGTAATATTTAATAACTTAATTTATGACTTCCAATCTACTTGAAAGTGTATATGTATACATAAAACATTTCTCAAAGACACGGGTCCAGGGTTTTTTAAAACACGTGCGTAATAGTAATTGTATAAGCACTGACTATAAAAATTAATTGGAATACTCATATCTAATGTACCTACGTGGCTATACATACTGCACTTGCGTTTTACATTGAACTCGTGAAAATGTGTTGCAAAACAACAACAGAGTATTAATTAAGTATTATATTTATATGGTTGTTAAATTTCGGAGTATTGAGCCAAGACGTTTAAAGCAAAAAATTAATACAAGGCTCCTGATATATTGTTACAATTTTTATCATATTTGTATTAATTTTTTTAAATAATTATGCCTTACTTTAACCTAACTAGCATTGTTCATACTATAGGTAGTTTAAACAATAATAAAATCATATAATCGACCATATCAGATTTAGTTACAATTATAAAATAATTAATAACAAATAATTTGAAAAATATTAACTCAGGTATATATTTCATTAAAAAAACAAAAAACAGGAATAAAAATAAATTTTATAAAGAAAATAATTTAATTAAAAAAATAAATAAAAATTGTTGTTTGGATTAGTCACACGTCATTTTAAAACAATCATTGTTTCTTAAATCCGTCGATGGCCCGGTTCATGGTAGCCTAAAAAATTAAATCAACAATCAATATTAATGATTCATATATTTAAACTATAAAAATAATTGAATAACAAAACATTAAATATTATAATAATATTGTATAGGGTGTAGGTAATCTTGTGGATTTGACAATTGCTCATTTTAATAGTTATTTTAACTTTCAAATCCTCCAGTGTCAATAATAATCATGTATGAATATGTAAAGAT
>NC_042493.1:109770337-109771151 GCF_005508785.2 Acyrthosiphon pisum
GCGAATACACAGGGGTCTCCAACCTACAGCCAAGGTTTTTGCACTGGCCCGCCAAGCTAATTAATGTTTTGAAAATAATATTTTAATATATTATTTTTATTTACTTTTCATTGTTTTTAATTTATTGAATAATTAAATAAAATGAATTTATAAACTAACATTAACTAATAATAGAAAAACTCGTTATAAAATTAAAAAAAAAAATTATATAATTTTCTAAATAAATCATATCTGTTTTTATCTATTATTCAATTTCATAAACTCTCTATTCCTCTCAGTGTTGGTCCGCAATGCCAAAGTGTATCTCAAATTTGGCCCACCATAGAAAAAGGTTGGAGACCTCTGATTTAAGCAACATTATAAAAGCTATAATAAAAAAATAATTTCTTACCCAATTTTTCAAAAGTTCTTTTTTTCGAAATCGCAAATAAATCTGGTCGTAAAATAGTACACTGTTCTAAAATTGGTTTCATTTGAATATCTTTTTCTGGAGCAGCATCCAATATATCCTAAAAGCAATAAGTATTATTAAATCATTTTTGTTTTTGTAATAAAAATGTAATTAACTAATGAATAATAATAATAATTTTTATTTAGTGTTTAGTATACATAGATAGAGATATTATGAAGCATATACAGTATATGATTAATTTAATGTAACACGCAAACATTAAATGGCTGTACTGAATAAGTATATCATATTAAATAAGTTTATACAGCTGAGTCTCGATAACTCAAATTTCTTACCCCTTGAAGTATAAGTTGTGTTTGAGGTAGGTATATACCTAACTCAAAAATTACCCAAGTTGTATTT
>NC_042493.1:109771251-109782471 GCF_005508785.2 Acyrthosiphon pisum
ATAAAAACGCAATTAACCAATTTATTGAATTTATATTACCCGGATAACAAATGTATATTCTAAGAATTTTAATACAACATTTTGATAGCAATATCAACATTTTGACTTAAGTTCAATAGTATTTTTCGTACGCGTTGTTATAATGTTCTCACTTCATTTAATGGTCCATTTTTTTATATTTTGAGAATGTTATGAATATAACGTATATTTTAAATAGGTATTATACTTTAAATGTTTTAAGAAATCAATGGATTTATTGTTTTTAAAATATTATATTTATTACGTTTCGGGAATTTTGTGAATCAAACATCTTAGTAATAGTTAACCTAAAATAAGTATTAAGTTATACGTTTATTATTTATTTAATGTCAATAAATACAATATTTAGTGATATTTTTAGTAAATAAATAGTTAGGTACTTAGGTGTCTTATATGGCTATATGTTTTACCTAGGTAGTTATAAATATATATTGATATTAGATATTGTATTCATGTATTGCACTATAATTATCGTAAAGGTATTACATATTACTATGTACCTACTACCTAGGTATATTGTTTAGATATACCTACCTAAACTAAAGAAACTCGCCTAAACCATATTAGGTAAGCTGAATAAATGAAACATTTGCATTTTGAATACTATACAATGTATTAATTGCATACAATATTAGTATAACAATATAACATTAACATTGTATGTAATTGTATAAATATAAATATATTTATTTACCTATTATAATTATTAGGATATTATTATCATCATTAGGTATATTTGTTACAATTTTACAGGAAAAAACATTTTTAATATAATAGGTATTAATATAAATACGTAGGTAGGTTATAACTAGAGACCGGATTTATATGCACAAAAAGACCGCAAAATATGCTTCTAAAAATGCTCTAATATGCTACAAAATATGCACTTAAAATTGAATCGAAAACATTTTATTTAAAATCATGTAAAAAATAAGTATTAATTAATTAAGTAATAAAAGAGGTATATAAGGGTTTTAATTGTATAAAAAAGTATAAAAATGTATATTTTTGTCATCTTCACTAAGTTCTTCACCATTTAACGTCATTTATCTTAAATCTATAAAATATTAGCCCTGATTGGCTTCCGTCGAACACTTGAACTCTATTATAGGAACAACGAATTTATTTATATTGATATTATAATAATATATACATATATATGTATATGTATATTTACGTATATCATCTTTTTTTGGCATATTATCGATATTATATGTGGCTGTGAACGTGAAAATACGACGAAAAACAAATATATGTGCTATAAATAATAATATGCACTATAAACCTACAAATATGCATTAAATATGTATTTAATAGGTAAAAACGTTGAAATATGCAAAATATGCAAAATACAGTTCGTGTTATTTTAATAAGAATGATCTAAATCGGAGACAATTCTCATCAGATTTCAAAAAGCTTATTCCAATACGTATATGCATTTGCATATAAATCCGGTCCTTAGTTATAACAATGACATTATGCCCTTATGGATAGTATAGGTATGTTTTATGTAGATATTAGGAAGACTGACGACGAAACTTCGCATGTGATAACCAAGTGGGCAACAACGGCACATCAATTTCCTTATCCAACTTATTTTGGAACTTAGGATTAAGTCATATAAAAATATAAAAGTATAAAAAATAATGTAGTATAAGTATTTAAAAATATAGAGATATGATCGGGAAAAAATGTTGGTAACTTAAAATTAATTTAGTATAGAGGAGTGGAGGACATCATAGTACGTATAATAATAGTAATGTATATAATGTATTATTGTATATGGACAATCTGGCAAGGTGTATAAATAATAGGTACTTTGTTATGAGTAATAATGGTACAGGCTTAAAGCTTTATATTATATTACTTATTACCTATTATTATTATTACCATAATCTTTATATAATTCTACTGTACGTGTGTTTGTAAGCGAACTCCTCCTAAACGGCTGGACCGATTTTGATAAAATTTGTTGTGTGCGCTTGAGTGGGCCCTTAAATGGTTGAGATTCACAATCGAACACGGTAGGCCCATTCCGGGGAGGTGCTCAAACGGAAATGTTGAGATTTACGGTGGATATTTTTGTTAATAAATGGTTGCCGTGAAATCAGAAATAATTTATAAACAACGTTAATATAATTAAAACCATTATTATCTATATATATATAAATGAATGTGTGTGTGTGTGTGTGTGTGTGTCCATATTAACACGGCAACCATTTATATATTATTATTTTGAGATTTCCGTCTGTGTGTCTCCGTATTACTATGGCAACTAATTATATATTACTTTGAGATTTTCGTCGGTGTGTGTCTCCGTATTACCATGGCAACCAATTATATATTCGTGTATGAGTTTTCCGCTTCATTCAACGATTTACCAATCTATAAATTTTATTTTCGAAATTTAGTTTACGTATAATTCTGTGATTTTATGTATTTAAGGTGATTAAAGTATCGGAAATTCAATATAACGTTTAGTTTTTCAAATATTAATACATTTTTAAAGTGATATTTTTGTTAGACGGTGCGTCATAACCATTTACATTTAAAATAAAAATTCAAATATATTTCTTTTAATATTTTTTATATTTAAATACAAACGTTATATTGAAATTATGATACGTGTATCGTGTTAAAAACATAAAATCATATATTTATATGTAAATTAAATTTCAATAATAAAATTTTTAGGCACGCTCAAATATTTACAGTATGATAGTAGTACTTATATTGTTTGTTTTGAAGTGAAACTTTTTTGTGGATTCTGGAGACTTTAAACGTTCAATGTTTTCCGCTGATAAACAAACGCTAGGTACCTATAGGTATTATTATTACTGTACAACTGTACTGTTATTGTATAACTATATTAAAATTCACTTTTTCCACGCACCAGTTTTTTTTTTCGTTTAACCTCAATAAATGTATGTTACAAACTTACAAACGAGGACAAGTTTGAGGTGAGGTGACCAAAAAAACAAACTCTTAGGTATAATATTGGGCGCATGTAAGCTCCGCTACGAGAACCTTTATTAAGTGCAAACTCCGCCAGGAAAATAAAACAGGTAAAATTGAGTTCATGTAAACTTCGTCAGTGAAAAAAATCAAACAACAGTATAGGTACACTACACAGTTAATATAATAATATACAGGTTATTATTAAACAAAAAAATCATAATTTTATAATTTAATAATTATCCTTATGAAATAAGTATATGCCAAAAAATATAAAAAACTAAAAATAAAAATAATAATTGCAATGGCCAGTATTATATTAAAAAATAAGTAATAACTAATAATCAAAAAATATGTAGGTACCTATATTATATTATTATGACATTATTATAACTTATAATATTTTGAACTGTGAACTAAAATTATGAGATACAATTTGTAGATATTCAAACCATTAAGGCTAATATAAATCCATTATTATAACTATTTAGTATTTAAAGCTTTCTCTAACACTATATTTTTTTTTAAATTTTTAAATTTTGAGTTTACTTAATAGAAAAATATTATTTAGTTTAACATAAGGAAGGCCTTAATACTGGCGGAGTCTCCATATACCCATTACAGGTAAAACAATAGAACGTTTACATTAGACCTTTTCATTACCTTTTTATCTAACCGGTATTCTGGCAGAGTTTACAATTGACCATAATATTAACGTTTACCCTGATGGGTTAGAGGTAATACAATTTATATTTTTATTCTACTCTTTTTTATATTTCAACAGCGCCAAAGCCAGTTCTACCACAGAGTGTGCCAGTGATGATGAGCACCCATGAAAACGAACCACCAGCAAAAAAAAAAGTATGTGTTATCTACCAAGTTCATTAATTTGCCTTAGTATTTTTGGTTCTTTAAAAATTGTTGTTGTGTTTTTCACAATGTATTCATAAGAATAATTTAATATAACTTAAAATCATTTTTAGTATTAACTCTTAAATATTAATAAATAATGGATCTATAAATAAATAGGTATATCAATTAGGTAATAATTATATGATTTTACCTAATAAAATCATATACAAATTATAAATAGAAAACTCAAATTATGGGTTTTGTGCATACAAATTTTCTTAAATTTGTTTATTTTTAACATGGGCAATTTGCATGTATTTCAATAAAACAATTATTTTTTTAACAATATGTCATACTGGATTCTCAATGCATGACTATAATGATGCAACCAGAAAACAAAGTTCAGCTGTCCAAGACTACAATTCGGTACTTGTTAATTATTTTTCTCTCCTTACTCACCCACTATAGGTTTAGTAAAATATACTCATCTAATTATCTCTATTTCAAATCTCACATCACAAACTAATTTTGATTTTATAATTTTGTCTCCATTAAAAAAAAAATTACAATCTACCATCATCCATCAGTCGGTGACCCAAAGAATTTAGCAAGTATTTTTAGTATAATTCACATTTTTTTAACATGTTCTTGTTGATTAAAAGTTATGTTGATATAAATAAAAAAATAATTAAAAAATGTTGGGATTCAATGATTGGTTTTAATTTTATAACTTAATATTACGTTAAGGATTATCTGCGTAAGCGACTCTGTGGTACTATGGACGCATATAAGAATTTACAAACATTTATAATTTTAAAATAAGCATTAAATGTTTTAATTCAACATTTTCAACTACGCCAGGTAATACAGTGTCAACAGCGACAAGAGGAACAACAACAACAACAACATCAAAAACAACAAAAGCCACGACGACGACGACGACGACCACGAAAAACACATCGACAAATAAAGCAAGCAATAGAAGAACAAAACAAACGAGAAGATCAAAAGATACAAAAACAACGGCAACTTCGGCAACAACGACAACAAAAACGACTCCTACGGGAAAAACAACAACGAGCCCGAGAACAAGAACGAGAAAATTCAGTAAAAAATGAACAGGAACAGCAACGGCTTCGGCTTCTGCATCAGCAAAGAGTACAAGAAGAACTACTACGACAAAAACAACGAGTCCTACGGATTCAACAACAACGAGACCAAGAACAACGCGGAGAAAAAGAAGTAAGCCAAGTAAAAATTGAGCAGCAACAGCAACAGCAACAGATTCAGCTTCTACATCAGCAAAGAGTACAAAAAGAACAAAACGAAGAAGAACAAAAACAAATACAAAATGAACGGCAACAGCAACAGCAACGGCTTCAGCGTCTACATCAGCAAAGAATACAAGAAGAACAACTACGACTAAAACAACGACTCCTACTTGAACAACAACAACTAGACCAACATAAACGAAACCAACAACAACAACAACAACAACAACAACAAATAAAATGTGAACAGCAACAGCAACGGCAACAGATTGAGCTTCTACATCGTCAAAGAAAACAACAACAACAACAACGACTCCTACTTGAACAACGAGCCCTAGAACAACGACAACAACTATCACGGTTGAAACGTCAGCAACAGCAAGCGCAACAACAACAGGTTCAGCTAATAAATGTGCAAAGAAAACAACAACAACAACAACAACAACAACAGCAACAACAGCAGCAGCAGCAGCAGCAGCAGCAACAACAACAACAACAACAACAACAACAACAACAGCAACAACAACAACAACAACTCGTACGGGAGCAACAACAACAACAACTCGCACGGGAGCAACAACAACAACAACAACTCGTACGGGAGCAACAACAACAACAACAACAACAACTCGCACGGGAGCAACAACAACAACAACTCCTACGGGAGCAACAACTACGAGTACAACGACAACAGTGGCTGAAGAAACAGGAACGGCGGCTACTACGCGAGCAAAGAAAACAACTAGAAGAACAACGACGAAGAAAAAGAATTAGTGCTCAAACTGTGAACTCACGTGGTGGACTAACCACCCACATTCATTTAATCCCCGCTCCAAATCCAGTTCCGGTTCAGACAACTCTACCGCCGAGACCAGTACGTAAAATAATGCTGCATACTAATTTTTTGTTTTTTTCAGTTCAATTTGTGCGTCAATTTTATACGCGTGTAAATATGTAGTAGATATGTACGTAGCGTGTACTCGTGGTGTTCTGAAAAATACAATTTGAACAAATATAATTCTTCATATTTTTCCTACAAATAATATCAAAGCACGTACTTGAAAATGAAACTCGATGGGAAGAACATTATCTTTGTTTTTTTGGGGAGTTTTCCTACGATAATTCAGTTTTTAAGCGAGTTATGCGTGTATAATAAATGTAAAATGCTCATAACTCGCTTAACGGAATTTTCGTAAAAAAACTTCCATCGAAACAGATAATGTTCTTACCATCAAGTTTCATAGTAGGTTTATTCGCTCTAATTTTTAAGCCAACGACATAAAACGTAAATTTCTGAGCGTAAATTTTGTATGTTACGCGTTTGTAAGACGGAGACAACGCATGCGGGTGTGGCGTCCTCTTAAGAATTTTAACTTCAAATTCAACATAATAATTCTATAGTTCTAAGCTCATAATATATATGTTATAACATCGCCTGTGACACTTTCTGTTTTTTTTTTATAAAAAAATTGATTACAATAATAATAATGTTATGATAAAATATTGCTATACCTACAGTGTGTGGGCAGGGAGCAAACAATAATAATATGCGCGCCCGAAAACCAACAAAGTTTCTTCACGACACTAACAGCTAAAGTCCTAAAAATATGAAGGACAAGCTGGATCGCCTAGCAATCACTGTCGGCTATGTAGTGCATGTTGTGTACCTAATTGGTGACACTCGAATTGCCTCCCAAATATAGGCAGGTGACCTTTTTTTTACTCGAATTGCCTCCGAGTGTCTTTGGACGCAAACGGTCTGCTCGATTTTCCTCCCATAACATATACCTGGATTGTTAATTAATATATAGATAGTTGTACGTGTACTATCGATTATCATATTATTCCTTAATGTTCAAAAATATTATTTTTAAGACATTCAGTATTTCACGGACCGATTAATCTTATCGATCAGTGATTATCAGTTAATGATATCAACAGTTCAACACAGTCAGGTTCATTTGCCCAACCGTAACGATAAATAACACGTTATTATAGTATACTATCTACGTACATATATATTTTTATTAAGATTAACGTGATCAGCGAAAAGGGTAAAACAATTAAAATATATGATGGTTTTAAGTTTGGATTTTAAAAATACTTAGCTAATGACATAAACGATGGATATGTACAAAAAAAATATGCTCAGCTTATTTGAAAATCAATCAACGTAACAAAATCTGGTTCGAAAAGTTGTTGACTGTATAATAGAATGATATCATTATTATGATATATAATATATATTTCATCTAAATATTATGTTATACAATGATTATCTATTATTTTTGTTGTTATTAATTATTTCTGCTATTTACTAAAACATTTAGTTAACCTTCATTTACATTAAATCAATCAGCATTGACTCAATTTACTAAGTTTGTTTAATTTATTAATATTTTTTATAATATAAGGTTATATAGGTATCTATATCGATTAATTATAGCTATCGCAGACGATTCCAGTACAAGAAGGTCTCTACCTAAACTAGGTGGCAATTCGAGTGAATAATATTTTTGAAATCCCGTAAAATTCGAGGGTCAGATGGAAGGCAATTCATGAGCGCCCGTCTAATTATGTGTATTTGTGTATGAATGTATGTGAGTGTGTGGGTAAAATAGTATAGGTACCCTTTAATTGTATAAAATATAAAATATTGATAACTTTTTTAAAATTTATTCTGCATAATTTTACATTCTATTTTCATATTTGAAAACAAATATAAACAGTTTAACAGTTATACGTCCATATCAATAGACTACAACGGTTTCCTAGGCAGATGATTTCAATTTGTCTGGTTTTCCTGTAAGGTAAATGGGTGTGCAATGTTTATACTCGGTAATAAAGTAAAGTTATTCCTTGAAATTGATTATTTTTAGCTTTTAAAATGTGGAATATTTTTAACTTTTTTAAATTGTTTTAATATTTATTATTTGATCGATTGCAATATAGCAACTCACTAAACATTTTTTTTAATTGTAATATGTGCGGTATAATACGCCTATTTGTATTTAATGAATAAATGAACAATTTATAATATATTTTTTTTTAACACAGATTCGCCAACATTCATTCGCCGCTCAAAATGGTATACCAGTCATAACAATCGACTTGACGTCTCCGCCGTCGAGCCCCGTGCCGGTCCAAACAGTCGACTTGACGTCTTCACCGTCGAGTCGGAGACACAATATCGACTTGTGGGTGGACCCAAGAATGGGATATACTAATGGATACAAGGTTAATGACGTTTAATATTTTAAGATTTACTGAAGTTATTGGGGTCTAGAATGAAACAGTATTATTTTTCAAATCTTTATAAAATATAAAATCTTGATAACTTTAATTTATTCTGCATTTTGTTTTCATATTTAAATAACAGGTATAAACAGTTCGACAGTTACGTACATAATAATAGACTATAATAGTTTCTATAGGCAGATGATTTCAATTCGTGTGGTTTTTCTGTAAAGTAAATGGGAGTGCAATATTTATACTTAGTAATAAAGTAAAGTTATTCCTTGAAATTGATTATTCTTAACTTTTTATTTGTGGAAAATTTTTTAACTTTTTTAAATTGTTTCAATATTTATTATTTGATCGATTTCGATATACCAACTCACTAAAAATTGTTTTAAATTGTTATATGTGTGGTATAATATGCCTGCTTGTATTTAATGAATAAATAAACGATATAATATTATAATATAATATATTTGTTTAACACAGATCTATAACGTAAGACTTGAAGGAAAATGGCTCCGCTGTGTTAATATGGAGCCTTTCTCTACGCATTCGGATTTTGCAGTGGTCATGGAAGACTTGGTCACGTTGTGGGGTTTTCGAACAACGGAGCGTATTAATAAATTGGATTACGTCTTGTCGAATTTGCTAAAAATTACGATACACACTGTAAATCAGTAAGTATCTCAGCTCCTCCTCCATTTAATCATCATCGTATTTCCTTTGCTCATAATTATCCACCTTTCTACTACCTACTTAGTAATAATCGAAGAAAGTTATAATTTTGTGTTCGTCGTTTGTTTTACAGTGACCTGAGGAATTTTTTGGGAGTGAATGGATTCATTCAGTCGGTATGGACACCACACGAATGTTTAGTCAAGATTCACGACATATATCCAGTTTTGTCAACAATACGCGAGTTCATGAATAACCCTCACGTATGAGGTCCGGAATGGGCCATATAATGTGGATAAATATAAATTAACACTGTAAAATGCGTAGAAAAATAAGTACCTAATTTAAAATGTATTATAGTATAATATGACTTAATTTTTTTTATTTTTTTTTATTTTTTATTTTTTATTTATTTATTACATATAATATATAATATTATATAATTGTAATTTTATACGCCCACAACTGGGCTCAGAATAGTTTTTTTTTTTTTATAAATATAAATATATAACATATATAACACGTATCAGCTCATTGCTGATGTCAAACAAAAATTATTTTACGATTTAAATTGTCGTTTACAATTATTATAACGTACATATTAAATTATTATTATATTGCATTGTGTTTTATAATATATACAAAAAATCCTGATCCCCGATCTCTAGTTATAATATCATTCACCGAGATCGAGTATCCGAGACATCGTTAATATAAACACAACGACGCCTCAGGAGTGGGGTAAGAGCTATAGGTGAAGAGGAGACGTTACACTATACATTTTAATATTCATCATAATAAATAAGTAATAAACCGATTTCATATAAAAAATGAGTCGAACAGAGCCACTTTTATACTTGGAATAGTATTTAGACCGAGACACTTGTTCATGGTGAACTGAAAAAGGTATTAAATATTTTCAAATATTAATAATAAGTATAATATGTTTACACATTTAACTCAGTATAAAACTAAAAACTGGGGAAGTCGATCTGCTGTAAAGTAGGTGTCGAGTGCACCTCGTCGTAACTCATAGGGTAGATAGCTCTGGTTGATATGTTGAATTTGAATTCAATGATAAATCATTGTATACGATTAAAAGCGATTCTGATCGGAGATGATTAGTCAGTCTAGAATATAAATAGGTACATTCATCACTTCGTTCAGAATCTAAAATATTAAATAAGTTAATAAAACCAATGCAGTTTCCAACTTGCCAAACCAACAGCTAAATGTGAAAATTTAATTTTTCCACTAAATGAAAATAAAATGTCATCAACTTATTTGTAAACAAATTCGATTAACCTAGGGTATTTTGACGCACCTACTATTTTGTTATGTAGTACCAACATACACATTTTAGAAATATTGTTTTCCCACTATTCATACAATGTAGATTTCAATTCTACAGTCAAAAGTTGATTTTACCACGCCAAATACCCACAATTATAAATAATTATAAATTTCAACAAATTAATCAGTTTACCCGACGATTAGGGTTAGTTAATACTCGATTATCAGAAGCGTATATATTAAAATTGTCATTTATTTGTCGCAAATTTCTCATCATTTTTTAGAATACTTTGTCACGACTAATGCATATTATTGTGCAATTTTGCTAATTAGATTGTGGTGCAAGTGCGGTTACCGTGGTGTTGTTCTGATGTCGCCGTTGCAGTGTGAGCAACCGCACTTACCAACATACGCTTTGTATCCGACTCCGTAGCAGAAGGTATACAGGTTTTAGGTATAGGTAGAGGAATAAGTAAACACCATTTTATTGCGACGCGTTGCGTCGAGATCGTTTCATTGCATGAGAAACACAATATGCACGTTGCCGTTGGTCGTACGCAGTACGACGATAAGTAGGTACATACTGGGGTCGTCGCTGTTCGGCTGGTCGGTGCGTCGGTCGCCAAACGCATGGTTTCGGACGGATCGTTAGTCCCGCGAAACGTGTGGCTCGGTCGAGGGCTGTGAGCAAAGAGCCAGACGCCGGCCGGTCGGACGGCCGCGCGTCGTACTTGTCGCGGGACGAGTGGCATGGCGTCGCCAATGGGAGACGCGAGATCGAGTCAGCAAAAGAGTATAAATATAAAAATCACAGAAGTTGTATAAAATAAAAGTAAATCATGAATATAAAAACAAGTAGGACTGGTAAGCGGACGGTAACGAAAAAGGCGGGACC
>NC_042493.1:109782960-109784761 GCF_005508785.2 Acyrthosiphon pisum
TTTTATTTTAAATAATAGTATAAAATAATTTATAAAAAAAGCTAAAAATTGTCTTTTTTTTAAAGACTTATAATTAAGTTTGAGATGAAAATATCGAAAAAAGGAGTTCGATGTGGGCTGTAGAATATTCTCCTCTATTAATAAAAAAAAAAATTATCAAATTTGGTTAACTCTACAGGGCAGGATCATTATTCCCGTAAACCGTGTTTTTGAGGTCAAAATCACATTGGCACCGGGCGCCTTAATGTAATTAATAATGATTAATAATGAAATCATTATTATTGCCAACACTATCGATTGTATCGTTATTGTTAAATGGTTGTTTAGCAATAGTATATGTTACTGTAAATTAGATTGTAAATTATAATATAATTTATGTATATAAGCCAAATACCACTCACTCGCCCACTCATCTCATAAACTACAAAACATATGAACTTTAAATTTGGAATATAGGAGGAATTACTGATGGCCCTAGATGTGTAATTAGAAAGGATTTTCCGTAATTTGCATTTTGAAGGGGTGCACAAACAAAGATTCGTAGATTCACGATAGAAATTGAAATATTTTTTTATAGATAGTTTTCCTTTTCACTGTTATATTTCAAATAACAACTTAGTTTTAACGAAAAAAAGGAACTTAAAACTCCAACGTTAAGAGTCCTGGTTAATAATTCTAGTTTTAACTTTTAACTAGATAAACTCAGTTTTGACAAAAGGGTGTTATAATAACTAGTAGGTATTGAGTAGTTAAATCTAGTTTTGACGGAGTTCTGGTTTTAAACTTTTAACCTTTACACATATTATACAATATATATATTTATATATATATTATATATAATTCAGGCACAGATTTCCGTTTCTAATCTGGAACTCTACAAACAGCTATTATTATGCAGGGTACCTATTATAAAATGATTATTCTTATTTCATACATTGTTGTGGCGGGAACACATGTTCAATTATATTGATATGCATTTAATATATTTACAATCGTCACGTCGTAATTTGTAAACCTCGACAAGTGCATAATATTAATACGTTTTGCCCAGTTCATGCGGACAATTATTATTTTAAAAAAAGGTGTAGCTGTAATAAATACCTAGTGTTAAATTTAAATTCATTGATTTAATATAATTTTGTAAGAAAAGCGATTCTGAGCGAACACGGTCAGTCAGCCAATGATATTATTGTGATTAAAGTAATTTATATAATATAACCTATTTACGTAGAACTTTTTTTTAAAGTGTCAATCCTTAATTTATAAAACTTGAACATTTTATACATTTTTTTAAAATATTAAATTTGATAAATCATGTCAAAATTCAAACTTTAAATGCATATAAAAAAGGTGGGTAAGTGGATGTCGCTCTGCTGTACAGCAGGTTACAAGTAGGACACTGTATAATGGATAGTATTAAATTTTAATTCAATGATATAATATCACTGTATAAGAAAAACGATTCTGAGCGGAGACGGATTGTCAGTCTAGGTATTAGACATACCTATTATAGGTATACTTATCTATAGTATTAAAAAAAATTGACCTATAATAGGTATAAATAATAAATTCCAAATTAATCATATCACAATATCCATTAGGTAACGCGTTATACATCAACAACAAACCGTGGTACTATCATAGATATATAATAGTATACTTTAGAAGTTTCAAGTACCCACAAATAATATTATACAATCAAACAAAATAACTAAAATAGTTATTCCAGGTTTTTTAATATGTACTTTTGTTCAAATATTGAACTTAAAATGACTATAAAAATAAACTGTGCTTATGTATT
>NC_042493.1:109784861-109791089 GCF_005508785.2 Acyrthosiphon pisum
AATCGTCTTTTTCTTTCCGGCGTACAGCATAAAGGCCCGTGACACTATAATATTGTATACGCAGCCACATAGGCGTGATTAATACAAACGGGTGGAATAGGCTAGTTTATAGCTTATAGTATTTCGGGTACACGAAATATATTCTATATAATTTTATAAATGCACATAAAATAAATATACAGAGGGGGATATATCTCCCTCAGCCCCCTATAATTGTACACCTATGGTTGGGTATAATCACTTCTGCTCTTGCCTTCACAATTTCATACGGTATTTGATAAAAGTCCGCGATTATTACCTACGTCGAAAACTCTGGTGAGTGTTAAATAATAAAATAAAATAATGAAAAAAAAAAAAACACACATCATTGTAAAATCAATACATTCATCGTTCCACTCAGAATCTAAAATTACTTATTCAACGAGATGGTGGAAGCTGATGAATAGCCACGTAACGTCATAATAGAGCCGACGAGCGATCAGCTGCCCATAATATTTTATGTGTAAAAGTGATTTGATTTGCACAATGATGTTTGTACCTTACGATAGTTTTTCAGAATTTTCTTTTTTTTATTATCTTTAGTTTATTTATGTGCTAAGACGATGGTGTGATTTAAAATTTTATATATCTTCTCAATCTATACTTATAAGTTATAGTTAAGTAAAATTATTGAATTCGCGACTTGCGTTTTATTGCAGTATAAACCAATTTTTACGAAATTTACCATAATAGTTTTATCTACTATAATAAAAAATAAAAAGTAAACAAAACTATAATCACAGCAGTGCCATATATACACAAAAAAACACCTAAGGTTACATAAAAAAAATTATTAAAATATCTTCTTTAACGATTGAAATAATTGTTGTGATATAACCTGTAGTGTATACACACTTTTAAACGTAAGCCACCATTCAGACTTCGGCTCTATGACGTCACACGCATATTTTCAAATACCTGTTGTACCTATCTCATTGAATAATTTAAAGCCCTGGCGAAATAACCAGGTATATCCACATTTTTTCGTAAATCATATTTTAATGTATGAATATTCAGAAAAAAATGTCTATCGATCAGTGCAGCGAAATCCGAATACGTCCAATAAATAGTGTTGAAATAAAATTAAGGTAAAAACTTATTTTTAAATTTCTGTTGTGTGCAATAACCAGGTAAATCCGGACGTATCTGTTAAAACATTATACATCCATTTCTTTTCATTTGGCCCAGAACCAAATACGGCCGGAAATAAATGGCTAATAAATGGCCTTCAGTTAGTGTTTAAGTGTAATATGCACACTATATTTCTTAGATAATGATATAGGTACTTTAAATCCAAGCAAACTTGCAAACTTGTTCTTTGTGTTGCCACCTTCACCGCATTACCCGCTCTGTTACACATACACACAAGCGCCCACACACGCTCACTTACGTGGGCACACACGCACTCATTTTACACGACAGTATCACCGCCGCCACCGCAGCGTATGTGTATTTTACATTCTGTTTACGCATTTTAAATGTTTACTCGAGCGCAAATATGATGAATCGGACACGAAATTTTTTCAATTTTTTTACGACCCTCAAAACCGTTTCCATTCCGTTTTGGTTATCATAATATTATTATACATTTAGTCATTTAGATATATACTGTTACGACACCTCTATACACGCCGCGTATACACAACAGTGCACAGTGGTTATTGTAATTTACAAAAATAATTTATTATGAAAGAGCTCAAGCAGAAAACTCAATTTTTGATAATGATATTGATTTAAATCAATTATACTTATCATTGGTATTTGATTCTAGAATTATTAATAATGTCTTAATGTCCTTGGAAAATTCCTGTACATATATTTTTTGGAACGTTTCGCAAGGATGATAATATATATGTATATTTATATACAGGGTGTAACAGATAGAACTGACCTTTGGAATAACTTTTGTTTTAATCAATATTTAAAAAAATTTTTTTGATATATAATTTATAGTTACTTGCGCTACACGTGTAATAAAAAAAAAATTATTTTTATTTTTTAATACCGAAAATTATTTAATCAAATTATTTTTTAGAATTTTTTTAAATATCAGTATTTTTTTGATTTAATTAATTTGGAACGCTATAACTTTTTTTAAAAATATTATTTTTGGAAATTTGCTAACATGGATATATTTCTAAAACTATAATTTTATCAATTTTTGTCATAAGTTTAAGTAGCATATTTTTTTTTTTTGTCAGTTCTTTTTGTTACACCTTGTACATATAAATATTATATATATTTGTACGCAAGAGGTAAAATAGTTCTAATGTAAATTTATCTAAGCTACCGTGTAGTTTTTTGTTTCTTGATCTCGTTTATCCTTTAATTTTCACTTAATTGAACCCCTTAAGTATGTTGTTGACATTTTAAATTATTTGAAATATTAAAAAAATTAATAATAAACAAATTACAAATATCTATACAATAAATACGACTGACGTATAGGTATATCACTATCATGCAAATACGCAAGACAATAGGTAACGTCAATAGTAATATTACGACGATAATAACGGAAATTAGATTTTGTTGTGGGCAGACGGCAATGATAATTAAGGCCGTCACTATATCGTGTGTATAATTTCTATACAGCAGAGAATTTTCAGTACACGATAAAATTTATCAATATTATTATCAAAATATTTTGATTGGTTTTGAACTGTTTAGGGACATTTTCAGTTTCCATTTTATTAGTTTTTCTCCTATGAATGTCAATAAAACTTTATTTGAAATTGATTGAAAATAAAATACAAGGCTCCTACTATATGTTACAATAACATTTGAAAAATATTAAAAATCCTTAGTCACAGTTTTTTTTATAAGAATATTATAAAGTTCAAATCTCAACAAAATACGGAAAAATCGCGAAAATTATCTAATTATTTTGAGTTTTAAATTTATAAAAAATTTTCTTTTTACATCTAAGATTTGAAAATGTAATACAAGATTCCACATAAGTTTTTATACCTTTATCAAAAAAAAAAAAAAGTCTACAATCAATAAAATTCAATTTTTATAAGCGTTTGAAGTTCCTATTTTTATAAGGTTGGATATTCACTCGATTTCTCATGTAGCTATTTTGTTATTTTGTTGTAATTCAAAAACAAATAACTTTAGATACATGAAAATTTCACGGAATGTTAATATTAATTTTCTATACTGAAAATAAATATGTATTGAACATTTTGAAAATATTTTGACTCTTTTTGAGCAATTTACGGGCATTGTAAGTTTTCAATTTTTTTTGTTTTTTTTTTTTCTACGATTGTCAATAAAATATTGTTAGTTGGGTAAAAAGCGTGAAAATGTAATAGAATGCTCCTGATATTTTGCTTAAATGGCAGTTAAAAAATGTTAAAAATACATATAGGCACATTTTTTTTATATGCATTAAGGTTGGAATTTTGACAACATTTATCAAATTTAAAATTTAATAATTATTTTGTAGTTAAAAATGTATAAAATGTTCAACTTTTATAGCTAAGGATTAAAAATTTTAAACAAGGTTCCAAGTAAATAGGTTATATATATATATTACTTTATCCACAATGATGTCATCAAATATACTTAATAATATCATAGGCTGACCGACCGTTTTCGCTTAGAATCGCTTTCCTTATACAATGATATTACCTATATCATTGAATTAAAATTTAACACCATCCATTACAGTGACCCACCTTTAACCTACTGTACATCAGAGCGACTCCCACTTGCCCACCTTTTTATCTATATATTTCATATTTACATCATTTTAGAATATTATGGGTAACATTGTTGAATGAAAATAGTTTTTATGCTTATAGTTTGTCTAATATTTTTATATTATTGTAAACAAAAATTATTTTATATTCAATATTTTTGGTTCTTCCTTCAGGAAGTAGTATGAATAGTATTACCATTATACTATCAGTATAATGGTAAGACTAACCAATCAGGATAGCGTCTGCTAGCTTCGCGGAACCCTGAAGTGATCTCAGTGGAACCCCGGGGTTTCACGGAACACAGTTTAAGAAACGCTGCTATACATAATAGTTACAATACTGTTTAGCGGCCCCGAGTGCTAACCGCATACCGTGGCGTTCTTGCGTTCAATAGAATTACATTTTTACCATTCAAAAGTAGTCAATAATGCATTTTGAGTTGTGGCAGTATTGTTCAAGAGGTGCTATTTATTACCGCGCTACCAACGTGAATTTATTCACTTTGTTAAATTGAATTCATTTAATTATTTCATGATATTGTATATTTTTATCATAAAAACTATGTAGGTGTCAGGTGTGTAAATATGCATTGTACGAGTATATTATGGAATATGAAATATTTCACAAAAAATTAAAATTAAAATTGCAGTTGATACAAATATTAATGATGGTTATTTTATTATTTATCAATTATTAATTATATAGTTAAAGAGTACTAGGTATAATCATTGTTACCAATGGAATATGAGTGCCGTGGTTGACATATTATTTTATTACTATTCGTATTATTTAATCATTTTTGTATTTTTTTTCGTCGTGGCCCGCGGAAGCGACTCGTTCAATTGTTTACGCATGACGCATTATCCAACGCGTACGTGACAGTGGCGCATTTAAGGGGGGCAACTGGTGCAAATGCCTCGGGCGCCAAATTTTAGGGGCGGTAAAAAGTTTATAGTGATCTGTTATCTATATGAGACCTAACCTAACCTTTAAAAAAAAATTTAAGCATTCAAAAAATGAATACAATACAGATTTGGGAACTTAATTTTCCAATGAATGTATTCATTTTGGTTGTTATTTAATAACCATTTCCAATTCTCCTCCAAGTGTACAAGACATGTTAGTGTTTATAAGAAAAAATTATTAAAACGATGTCTTATCTTAAGAGTTAAGACTTGGGAGCTTTACACCCGCATGGGACATCTACGTCTTACAAACGCAAAACATAGCAAATTGTAGGTACGTTGTTAACAGCTCTGTTAGTTTAAAAATTAAAGGAAATTTACTAGTGATGGGCACAACCGAGTGAAAACTATCGAAGTACTCGATAGTTTAAACTATGTAATTACTCGGTTGTTTTATAAAACTATCGAACTTTCGAAAAACTATCGAACTATCGAAATTTTTACTTTTTAGGTAAGGTTATGTATTATTTACTATTAGCTATTAGTTGTCAATGTTGTCATTCGAGATTCGACTATCGAGTATCAAGGCTGGTTATTTCATTTTTTATATTTTTGTCTTTAAAATGTCTATCCCAAATTATTATCAAGTAAATTCGGTCGAAAATACCGAAAAATCACTCGATTCTTATTTTTTTAACTCGATAGTCAAAACTAGTTGGTACCAGACGTGTATTACTATTTACTACCGAATAAAACTGTCGATAGTCAAAACTAGTCGGTGTAAGACGTATGCAACTACCGAATGAAAACTATCGAGTGAATTACTCGATAATTTTTAAAAACAATCGATGAATAATAACATCTAATCAATTGAAAAATCACTCGGTAGTTTTTGAAACTATCGATAGACAATCGATAGTCAAAACTAGTCGGTTTCGCCCATCACTGGAATTTACCTCTCTTATAAAATTTAGAAGAGAATATTATATAGTAAAGTAGTGAACCTCATACGGTTTTTAGATTCTGAGTGGATTTATGAATGTGTTGATTTTACAATAATATTTATTTTTTTTTTTTCAATTTTTTTTTTGTGTCTGTCATCGCGGTTTGGAGCAGTAAAACTGCTTAGAACTCTTCAACAGTATCTTGTTTGATATGAAAGTGAATCTAGTTGGTACATTCAGGAGGTAAAAATTTTAAATTCTCAATAGTTTGCAAAAGCGTCGGGAAAAACAACATACAAATTAAGGGAAAACGGGAATTTTTAGTTAAAATCGGTTTTTGACAAAATTGATTTGGTTTTTGCGTATTTCTAAAAAAAATGACTGTAGATACATGCAATTTTCACTGAACATTTATATTAGCATATTCTATACATCATAAAATATTCAAAATATTTTGAATTGTTTTGAACTGTTTACGGGCATTATCAATTTTAAATTGTTTTTGTTTTATTTTATATGAATTTCAATAGCATTTTATTTGTTGGGCAAAAAGCTTGCAAATTTAATGAAAGGCTCTTAATATATTGTTACAGTGACATAGTCACAATTTTTTTGATAAGCATTAATGTTCAA
>NC_042493.1:109791699-109795486 GCF_005508785.2 Acyrthosiphon pisum
GTCGGTGCAAGTGTGTGTGGGAGACGAGTGGCGACGGTAGCTGCAACTGGTTCAACGGGCAACACGATCTCGGGTAAGCCCGTATTAAGGGGGAGAACCCCGCATGGTCTCGGGACCCATTGATTTTGGGGGCCCATATTTATCCCCAAAATATATTTTTTTCCAATATGGTTTAAAAAAAAAAAATTATGTAAGTAGGTAGGTAGGTAGGTAAATAAACATATTTTAATAATAATTTATTATATTATTAATAATTATAGAATAAAATTGTTCTCAATTTTATATAGCGAAAAATTACAAAAATATGTTTAATAACCTAGTGAACCATAATTGATCATTTTACTGTCAAAATGTTCAGAAAAAAAGCTTTACCAGAATCCATAAAAAAATATAGTGCTTGCCATTTGAAAAAATTAAAGTCGATTTTATTATTGGTACAACTGCGTGGTTAAAAATTTTGAAAATGTTATAAAAAAAATTGCCTGTTAAAAATAGAGAAACACGTCTATTTTTGTTTTAATGAAATTCCATATCATCGATCCATAATCGTTAAAAAAAAGCCGCGTACAATGACATAAGATACATTCTGTAAATTTTTTGTATAGTAAAAAATTATACAACATTATGAAGTCGTTAATGTGTAAATAATGATACAATTATTTTGAAGTTAAAATTGAAAGGGGCCCACTTAGTGTATGGTGTCCAGTTAGCGCCCAATTGATTCTTAATCCGGGCTTGATCTCGTCATACGTTTCTTTTACTTATTATTATTGGGAAACCGACGATAAACCGTGAAAACGCCTTTCATACTGAATCTACAGATGGTTAGGCGGTTTCCCCCCTACGCGGAGTCAGTATGTACTATATTAACTAGGTATTGTATGTATGTATGTATTTTCCCGACGTTTCGTATACGGTTTGCTTAAAGTGAAGTGCTTTATTTGATAACATTAGTAGAAATATTTGTACTTACCAGCGTGTAAAGTTGCAATAACAAAATTAATTTATTAGAAAAAGTATAATAACCGATATAAAACTATATCTATATACCCCGCCAAATAGGAAGGTACAAATATTGTCTCCATCAGAACGCGTTTTGTAAATTTGTTTTCCCAATAGTCCACGACCCTATGTATATTATATAACCTTTTTTTATTTATTAAGTAGGTACCCGTACAAAGTCGAGAATATTTTGACGTAAAACATTAACGATGTTACATTGTTATGGTACCTAGTGAATTACTGCAATTGTATAGATAGATATTGTATATAATATAGACATTTTGATTTAAATGTTAAATTGACTTTTTCCGCCCAATACTGGATCTCAGACCATTGTGCTACGGCGGCGACGGAAATAATATTACTCAGTTATAATAATAATATTTACGCGGCCACGATTATAATATTACTAATAATAATATTATTGCCACTGAAAACAGGTTTACTCCCCATCCCAGTTAATTGTGTCGATTGTCAAAATAATAAATATACAAAAAAACGAATTTAATTTCTTTCAATAATATTTCTCATCACCGTCGACCGGGACAAAATAAGTTGACAACAAGCAACGAATTGTGTATTGCAGTGAGCATTCTATGTTTTATATTTCTGTCGTATTGATAACCAATGATACAATTATAGGCGTGCGCAGACATTTGTGGCAGGGTGGGCCAAGTCAATAAAGATTAAGAAACCTGAACACTGATGAAAGAAACAATTATACTTTAATTTACCTACTCGTAATCACCCACTATTTAAGGCACAAATCATTCATATGATAAAAAACAGATACATATTTTTTTTAAATTAAATAAGAAATATTTTAATTGTCAACACGATTTTAAATTTTAAATAAATACAATTTCGCAATCTGTAATGGTAATATGTTATCAATTTTATTTTTAAAGACATTTAATTTATTATCATTGATTATCAATGTTATTTTTCACCTACTTAATTTATGTTCTGTGATTTAAAAAAAATCAAAAATTGTGATCTTAAAACATGTATTACTATGTATACAAATTTCGGTACGTCTCTCAGGGTGGGCCACGGCCCACCCTGCCCCCCCCCCTGTGCGCACGCTTATGGATACAATGATAACTTGTATTCATAGTACAGTAGCGGGTTTTCAATGAAGTAGTGCACAAAATATAAACAATATTATATATATACACTAGCTGATCCTGTGCACTTCGTTACCTGTTAAATTTACAAACTGTATAGGTATGACTCAAACTTTGTTCAATGCGTTATTTAATATTTGGTGTATGATGTTCTAGATTTATCTTAACTTTTCTGTTGCCCAAAATAAAAATTCTGATTCACACAGTATATTGTCATGTAGGCAAACTACCTGCGGTAGATCGCGGACCCCGTGCTATTTGTACATAAGTGCATCTTATGTAACTCTAAAGCATACAATTTATACCAAGTTTGTCGTTTTTACTTATTTCCACCTACGGTGTATTGAGTATTCATATAATCAATTAATACAAAATCCTAACCTAACCTAACCATACTAAAATCTTCTTCCCAGAGGTCTAATATACACATAAACATTCATATACATTTATATACTATATTAACAAAAAATAATAATACAAATCAATAAACATACCGGATTGACCAATAGCAACCAATATATAATACACTATTATTATTTTTATTTTTTTCTGGACAACCCTTATCACTTAGGGGTATGAAAAATAGATAGTAGCCTATTCTCAGACCTACTGAATATGCATATAAAATTTCATAAAAATCGATCAAGCCGTTTCGGAGGAGTACTAACATTGTGACACGTGAATTTTAGATAATATTATATATATATATATATACTCTATTCGGAATGAGATCGTACCTCGGCCGACAACTTCTGCGCATGGGCGTGGCTTCGTTCCGCAGCGCTAGCCCCACGAGCTTTCTAGGTGGGGGAAGCGTCTCACCATATTATGTCTGACCGCCGCCCGACAAAAAGTGGTCGCTGCCGAGGGACGATCTCACTCCGAATAGAGTATACACTATACATATTACATACCTATTATATAAAATATATTATAAATTTGAATTTGAATTAAATAAATGTTTACAAATTTCAGTTATTCACCAATAAGCTTTTATTTGTCTACATTTTTAAACAGAAACACGATTGTAGTTTCGAATTTCCGATAATGATCGACTAACGTTGTTTATCAGCTGATAATCGGAATATAATAATTGAATGAGAGTAAAAATAAATTATAATGCTTATGGCACGGCGACGTCGAAAATAATTCGCTGAAAACAATTTAGTTGGTTATGTGCACATCAATAATTCCATTATAACGCGTGTTGCGTGTTTCGACTTGTTTAAATTTTTACACTATACAAATTTGCACAACGATTGTGCGCACCACTATAATACACACAGACACCGTTCCGTCGTGGACAACCGCACCCGGATGTCTGTCCATCGAAATGACCCAATCCAAATATTATATTATTTTCATAATATTCTGAATTTGTTTTAGATTCTGAGTGGAACGATGAATGTATTGATTTTACAATGATAAGTGTTTTTTTTTTTATTTCTTTTAGATTCTGAGTGGAACGATGAATGTATTGATTTTACAATGATGTGTGTTTTTTTTTTTATTTTTTTTTTATTTTTTTTTTTATTTTTTTATTTTTTTTTGTGTCTGTCATCACGTTTTAGGACAGTAAAAGTGCTTGGATTTTCTTCAACAGTACCTTTTCTGATAGGAAAGTGAATCTAGTTGGTACTTTGGGGGGGTCAAAAGTA
>NC_042493.1:109796695-109799304 GCF_005508785.2 Acyrthosiphon pisum
TGTTACAATATCAGTTGAAAAATATTAAAAATACATAGGCACATTATTTTTTATAAGCATTTAAAGATCAAATTTTAACAAAATTTATCAAATTTTAATTTCAAAAATTATTTTGTAGTTAAAAATTTATAAAATGTTCAATTTTTGTATCTAAGAATTAAAAATTTAAAACAAGATTCCACGTAAGTAATTAATTCTGTCACTAAAAAATCTAAAATATACATTTAAACAGTTTATTTTTATAGTCATTTTAAGTACAAATTTGGACGAAATTACATATTAAAAACCTAGGATAACTATTTAAGTTATTTTGTTGTGATTGTATAATATTATTCGTGGGTACTTGAAACTTCTAAAGTATACTATTATATATCTATGATTTTACCACGGTTTTTTGTTGATGTATAACGCGTTATAACTTATAAGTACCTAATAGATATTATGATATGATTAATTTGGAATTTATTATAGGTACCTATTATAGGTCAATTTTTTTTTAATACCATAGATAAGTATATATATGTCTAATACATAGACTGATATACCGTCTCCGCTCAGAATCGTTTTTCTTATACAGTGATATTATATCATTGAATTCAAATTTAAAACTGTCCATTATACAGTGACCCACTTCTAACCTACTGTACAGCAGAGCGATATCCACTTACCCACCTTTATTTTTTTATTTATTTTTGTGTCTGTCATCACCTTTTAGGACAGTAAAACTGCTTCGATTTTCTTCAACAGTAACTTTTATGATTGGAAAGTGAATCTAGTTGGTACTTTGGGGGGTCAAAAGTAAAAATTTCCCAGTAGTTTTCAAAAGCGACGTGAAAAACAAAAGAAAAATTAAGGAAAAACGGGAATTTTTACGCAAAACCGATTTTTAACAAAATCGATTTTGGTTTTTGGTGTAACTCTAAAACAAATGACCGTAGATATATTAAATTTTCACAGGTTGTTTATATTTGCATTTTCTATACACGGTAAAATTTTGAAAATATTTTGATTTATTTTTGAGCTCTTTACGGACATTTTCATTTTCCATTTTTTTTTAGTTTTTTTTCTAAAAATATCAATAAAATTTTATTTGTTGGATAAAAAAGCTTGAAAATTTAATAGAAGGCTCCTAGTATATTGTTTCAAAGGCAGATGAAAAATATTAAAAATCATTAGTCACAGTTTTTTTTTATAAACATTTAAAGTTCAAAAAATGACAAAATATGGAAAAATTACGAAAATTTGCAAATTATTTCGAGTTAGAAATTCATAAAAATTTTTCTTTTTAAATCTAAGATATGAAAATGTAATACAAGATTCCTTATAAGATTGTCTACCTTTATCAAACAAAAAATATCTATAACGAAGTCAAATTAATTTTTAGGATCGTTTGAAATTCAAATTTTTACACCAATGATATTCACTCGATTTCTCATGTAGCGATTTCTTATTTTGTCTAATCAAAAACGAATAACTGCAGATACATGAAATTTTTATTGAATGTTTATATAAGCATTTCCTATACACCATACAATTTTGAAAATATTTTGACTCTTTTTGAGCTGTTTACGGACATTTTCAGTTTTAAATTTTTTTAGTTTTTTTTTCTATAAATATCAATAAAGTTTTATCTGTTGGGCCAAAAAGTGTATAAATTTAATACAAAGCTCCTGATATATTGTTACAATATCAGTTGAAAAATATTAAAAATACATACGCACAATTTTTTTTTATAAGCATTTAAAGATCAAATTTTGACAAAATTTATCAAATTTTAATTTCAAAAATTATTTTGTAGTTAAAAATTTATAAAATGTTCAATTTTTGTATCTAAGAATTAAAAATTTAAAACAAGATTCCACGTAAGTAATTAATTCTGTCACTAAAAAATCTAAAATATACATTTAAACAGTTTATTTTTATAGTCATTTTAAGTACAAATTTGGACGAAATTACATATTAAAAACCTAGGATAACTATTTAAGTTATTTTGTTGTGATTGTATAATATTATTCGTGGGTACTTGAAACTTCTAAAGTATACTATTATATATCTATGATAGTACCACGGTTTTTTGTTGATGTATAACGCGTTATAAGTACCTAATAGATATTATGATATGATTAATTTGGAATTTATTATAGGTACCTATTATAGGTCAATTTTTTTTTATTACCATAGATAAGTATATATATGTCTAATACATAGACTGATATACCGTCTCCGCTCAGAATCGTTTTTTTTATACAGTGATATTATATCATTGAATTCAAATTTAATACTGTCCATTATACAGTGATCCACTTCTAACCTACTGTACAGCAGAGCGACATCCACTTACCCACCTTTTTTTTATTTTTAAAACTAATCTTAATAAAACTTGAAGTGCCCACTTAGTTGTATTATTATGATTTATGTTTTCAATTTTTCTTGAGTTTGGGTAGGTAGTACACTTGTGCACATATTACACACGAGCCGCCACCGTCATAGTACAACATTTTGAAACTCTGAGCAATAATATTACAAATTGCAATAAAATTATAATAATAATATTATGTCGGAACATAATTTGATTTTGGGCCGTGCAGTTGTAGATTATCGTAATATTT
>NC_042493.1:109800463-109809463 GCF_005508785.2 Acyrthosiphon pisum
CCCCCGAGCACCCCCCTATGTGCGCCTATGGACTAGGACAGCTGAGGCACACTCGTGCAGTTGCACCATAGATTACACCGATCAGTGGTGCCAGTGGCGGTGACGTATGGTGCACGCGAATCATAATATCATGCGGTGCAAGTACGTTCGTACGCACAATCGCGTCGCGCGGATTATCATAAAGGTGGGGTCGGGCGGGACGGAGGGAACTCTGCGGCGTCATAAGACATAATATTGTAGTGGGGCGTTGCTCCGCGCGACCGCACGCCGTTCTCGGGTGTCGGGTTCGGCGCGCAACGAAATCGGCGGCAACTACTACTATTTCGTGCTACGGACGTACGTGGTGTGCACGCGGCGCCCGCGTGCATGTGTCGTCGTTGTAGGAGGCCGGCACTCGGCGGGTGAACCGTGCAACGTCGACGCCCCCTACCCCCCCGCCGCGGACCAATAAAGTTGAACGTGTCGCAGTGTCGTACCGTCGTCGGTACGATATTTCGAGGGCAATAACATAATATTGTGTCTCGTTACTATGCGGCCGCGTCACAATATTACATTGGTATTATAAAATATTATAATGACAATATTACATCGGTATTATAAAATATTATAATATTATAATTATTTATTTGATAATATTATATTATCAACAAGCGGCAATGTTCTCTGGATTCGACTGACGACTTTACTCGTCTTCGGCCGTACCGGGGACCCAGCCGAAGGAGATCATTTTCTGGCGCCTTGCGTTAACCGCCGCCGATGACTTTCCGAAGCACAATATTGTGCCCAAAGTTATAAACAATACGATTGCGATACTTAGGGCCATTGGCGCGGTAAACGGTAATTTCAGAGGAAATAGCTTCTTGAGATTTTTCTTAAATAGATTGTTGGGTGGTAGCCGGCGCGGAGGGTCCCCAAGTAAATGTAATATGATATACTCGACTGGTACCTAGTTAATAACGATTTGAAATAATATAATTAATTATATTAATAAATTAATACTTGGGATATTTTTAACTTGCCTCTCTAAAATTTTTAGTTCGCTACGCATTGGGTAGATAAAAACAGATATACGTGGTTCAATACTGAAATTTATAAAAATAAAAGACGACACAAGGCTTTAGATATAGTAAATATGATGGTAAATATACGATAATAAATTATGTAAAAACGACTTGTGGTCAAAAATAGACTATCTTGGGCCTACTATATATTTTAATTCATCGGATTATGATATAAAACAGAAATTACGACTATATTATAAAACGAAAAATCAAAAAAATAAAATAACAAATGAATATTATCGCGCAATTTACCATAAATCAAATTCTGTTTGTATAATAATACATTATTACGCTACGTAAATATTTTAATCTAGGTTGTTTATTTGATTATTTCATTTAAGTTAGAATATTATGACGTCTTATATATTTTTCTTTCCATCGTGTACTAGTTCCTAATATATTACTGAATTGTATTTCTTTATTAATTTTATACTTTAAAATCTATAGTTTTTATTTTTTAAATAATTTCTACTCTATCTCCAAGTCAGCGTATACATACGCATGGTGATAATCGTGCTCATACCGCGGTAACTGATGATACTAATAGTTGGTACATTCCTACAAGCCCGGATTGAACCGGCGAGCTACCAAGAAAATCTCGGTGGGCCGCGTAAAATTTGGGCCGTTATTATTTTTGGACAAAAGTAGTCTAGTATTTTTAGATAGTGATATAGTAAAATATAGATCCAAATACACAGTTAAAACAATAAATGCGTCAGCTGTATAATACTGATGTATAGTGTATTGGTTATTTAACTCTCAAGAATTGCCAATCGATAATACACGCTAGAGCAGTAGAGCCTAGCGTTGCAGTATGTACCAAGTAAATAATAGTTGTCCTGTCTGCATGTGTATAAAAATAAATATAATTCCAATTGACCGTAATTATTATTGTATGGGTTTTCCCACTATTATCGCAATATCGTCCAACGGGCAACAATTAATGGAACTCACACATACTACATACACTCCCATACAACACACAAGTTTACATTTCACATTATTATTACTTATTGACTTATTTGAAATAACTTGATAATTTATTTTTTCTACATCAACTACACAGTCCTGAATCAAAAAGGTTACGTGTTTTTATGTTTACTGTGGTTTAGTGCGTCCTTACATTAAAATATTTTGTTCACCGTACTAAGTATATACTAATATAATATAGGTACGTATTATAATATTTTTTATTTTGTGCAAATTATGCAATATACTCATTTACGTATTTGCAATAATTTAATTTAAAAAGTAGTTAAGACTGCGCTTGTCATGGATAGAGAAAAAGGAAAACAATTTTTTGGACCATAGGTGATTTCGGGAGGGGTGGTGGGCCGATAGAAATTTAAAATCTCGGTGGGCCGAAAACTCTCAATCCAGCGCTGCATTCCTAAATGTCACGGGTCGCCACAACGGTAACATAATAGGTATGTAATATAATAATATTGGCGTGGAACACGGCAAAAGCGGCGGCCGACTATAGGGGGCGCCACCGTACGGTACAGTCTGCGCGGGTGACCTATCCGCAGTCGAAATCGGCCCACGCTGAAACACAAGACGTGGTGGCCCTCGTCCGCATAGATCAATTTCGGAGCACACCGCCGCACCGCGTAAATCGGGCGGCGAACACCCGCGCCTCCACCGAACCACATACACGGTCCATCACAACCGCGGTTACCGGTTCGTACGTATTCTACGGCGCGCCGGTCGACGTTTCGTTCGTGTTCTCCCGTCACCGATCGCCGCTGACCACGACCAATATTATATTATGTCGTTAATGACACGGCAATACCACGTACCTCGATTTTTGACGAAAATGAGTTTTTGGTATCAAAAGTCTTATAACCTCTCTATTATTTTCTACTACAACAACAACAACATTAATAATAATAATAATATTTTATTAGTCGACGGCGGTGGTGCATACAGTGTAGCACAATATGACGAACGGTGATTCCAACGCGAAAACTGATTTCGTTAATTTTATCGAATAAACACAAAATTTGGTTTTTTTTAATATTACCATCAACTACTTACAATATATTATAAATTATAAATATTGATATATATATAATGATTGTACAAATTTTATAGTTTGTACATTGTACATTTCGTATTCGTCAGACTTGGGTAAAATATTTTTAAAAGTTTTAAATAAATACTCGGATAATTAATTCTGGAAAATACTATTCCGAATAAAGTATTTCAAATAATTTTAAAATGCTTTTTAGTTTTGGTTTTAAATACTAAGCAAAACTTTTCTTAGGAAAAATTTGAAATTATTGCCAACATAGGTATATTGTTTGAAAATTTCAGTATTTTAATAAGTTTTGTTTTATTTTTAAATAAGTTTTATATTTACATATAATTGTCATAAATCACCTTAATAATTGTATGGTACCTAAATGTATACCTATAACCTTTGGTATTATACATTTAAAATAGTATTCAAAATTTTTAAATATTGTAATGTTTAAATGATACAAGTAGGTATACAATAGTATACATATATATTGTATACCTACTGAATTCTTACATTAGAATTTAGAAGACTAAACATTGTGTTAAAAAAATTAATAAATTGTGTTTTTATTTGTGTTAAAAAAAAAATGTTTAAAATTTAAAATATTTCATACTTCAAACACTACATAGGTATATAGGTAATTTAATAATTCTATATACAATTTAAGTTGTTGATACTTGATTGAAAAATGTGCATAATAGTGTAAAAATTTCCAGAAAAACAAGGAAAACAATTCATCATTATTGTAAATGAAGATTATTTTTTTATAGGAATGAAATACCTACTTTAAAAAAAAAATATATTTTAAATAGTTATTCATAATACTTTTGGGATAAGTTTTTTTAATGTTTTCTGAATATTTAAAAATTATTACGAATTCTATATTTGATATACTACCCAAGACTGGTATTCGTAAAAAACGATTTATGGCGTTCGGCACAAACATTTTTTTTTATTCTGTTTGTAATATTTATTCAATCTATAGACTATAGAGTAAAAATAATATAATTTTAGTAAACTGATTCTATCAATTAAATAAATGCCAATTATATTATATTTTATTTGCCTGCTACCTGATTTTAAACTTACGCTAATTCTATAGAACTATATAGTAACTATATAAAATATTTCCATCTAATTTAATTTTGTTTCAGTCACAGCAATAAAGTCTTTGAAAATAAAAACTAGAAATTTTGTAGATTTAATAATGGTATTTAAAACATTCATAATTTAAGGGCTTAAATATAAAAAAAAAAATAATACTAAGTAGGTGTGAAAAACAAATTTTTGATGTTAAAAAAATATTTTATAATATTACATCGGAAATTTGATTGCGTCTTTGTACTCAAATGTTTTGAAGGCTATGGTAATGAAAAAGACATAAAAAGGTAAATAGCATTTCAATTTTGAAATTTACAAAAATTATTTCTTATTTCTTATTTATTGGTTTTTGGAAACAAATTTATAGTTCGCATATTACATTCTCTAGGACTTCTAAAAAAAATATGCAAATGCTAAAAGTTGTATGAGTCATTAGTAATATTCAGTAGATTGACTTAATTTTTATAAAAAAATTGCATTTGAATATGTAATTTTGTGTACTTAAGTGATAGTATATGCCATATGGTATTCAGTAATTACCGAGGTACGGTATATTTGATAATTACCGGTGTATGGTATTATCGATATTAACGAAAATTACCGAATCATGGTATACCGGTATTCTGAAATACCGGTAATTATCAGTATACCGAAAATACCGCCAGCTCTACTTTAAATGCTTATAAAATAAAATCTTGTCTACGAATCTTTAATATTTTTTAAAAAATTTTATATAAAATTTATATTATATAATACCTTATAAACGACCTTGAATACAATTGTCTAGGTTTTTGACCAAACGAAAAAAAAAATTTTAAATTTAAAATGTCAATAAATAACTCAAAACGTATCGAAGTATTTTTTACAAAATGTATAATACCTCTACGGAAAATTATAAAATAAACATTTGGTAAAAATTTCAAGTATCTATGGTTGTCATAGATTTTGTATTCATAATTACAATAAATTAAAAAAATAGTTCAATGAGATATCTTTAATTTACTGAGGAATATTCATAAAAACGAAACTTTTCGGTAAATTGTTTTTCGTTAAATATATACGAGATATACTATCTATAATATTATAATATATAGACAATAGTTGAAGAATCTTGTATTAAGTTTTCAATATTAGATATAAAAAGAAATTTTCTTATGAATTTTATTTTAAAATAATGGTCTTCCTTGTTGTCATATATTATTCAATACACCGTTCTTTTTGGATATTGTCGACGTTGTTTTCGAAATGGATTTCGAACGTTAATCAATATAATAATAGTCGACGAGTCCAAAAATTGAAAAATGAAATCTCACCCTGACAGACGTTATAGGTAAATGGGTTATATTAGCTAAATATTAATAACTATATATAAACCTACTAACAACTTGTAAGTTATAACACTATATTATTATTATGTTTGTGACCAATGGATTTCACTGTTTATTTTTTTCAAAAACTACTTAAAATTATAATGGACGTAAAATATGAGCCCCGATAACTAATTATTTGATAGGGTTTGGAATAAATTTGGAAATAATTACGTAAATAATTAAATTATATATATATATATATAATTAAATTAAGTTAAGATTAATAACTATACATAATTTTTATGGTTTTAAAATAATTCATAACTCATAAGTGGTTATTAAAAATTATTGTAAAGTATAATATATTCAATCATAAAAAAATAAACACTAATTAGTATCGTATGCAGGCAAATCTTCGATTTTTTTTTTAGGTATTTTCGGAATATCTGTTATTTTACTGCAGTAATGTGATACTCCAGCACAATTTATTCTTGTACTCCATTGCGACTGCCGACCTAAGGTAACCTACCTACTCATGGCTGAGACACGATTGAGCATAAAACACCTTTTTTGCGACACGATTGAGCATAAATTGTCGGCGTATTAAAGGAAATTGAAATACAAAAGAAAACCAACACGATTGAGCATAAAAAAAACTCTGCAACGTTGCCATTTTCAATTTTGAACTGTATTATACAAAAATATTTATTTAAATAATTATAATGATTCAAAATAAAACATAGCAAAAAAATATCATGTTTTCATAATCAATATGTAATACCTATACTTAGTCACATTATTCAAAATATTTATAAATCAATAATAGTCTCAATAGTGGTCACATTATAGTACAGTTTATAGATCTTTTTGCTAATAATAAAATAATAATAATAATAATGGTTATGACTTATGAAAATAATAAAATCAAAATATTTATAAATCAATAATAGTCTCAACAGTAGGTAGTCCGGAATAGTACTCTGGAACTAATTTATTAATCGATAACATTGTCGATAGAGCTGAGGGGCTCGGCTCACGGCTCGCGTCAGATATCATAATAATTGGTGTAATTATACGTGAAAATAATAAATTACAAAATTTTGGCAACGTGAATTTGGTAACATCGCATAAAATATTCTATGCTCAATCATTTTATGCTCAGTCGTGCTTTACCGCTACTCATTAGTTATATAAGATTATAATATGACATTTTGTTCGTAAATCGTAATAATTAAATATTTGTAATGTGTGTACAATATCTTTATTATTATAATGTATTATGTACTTCAGACCATATTTTAAGTAATTTTCACCGGTTGGCACTTCAATAAAATTAAGGGAAATTAACTCTTCTATCTCAACAATATAGGTGTATTAACTGAACCCTACTGAGAAATATAAATATCTACAAGTTATATATAGGTTTATTTACTGGACTCTACTGAGACATATATCTACACAACCGATTTTTCAATAATAAAACGGGTACCTACGTGGCAGAATAAACGATATAATAATATTCGAGTGATGAGTACACGACCGCGAAAGTCTACGAGCGTTCTACGTTTTGTTATTGATACTATCGATAATGAAGTATATAAATAACTGTCACTGTACGTCTGTACCCGAATTGTCGTTCTGTAGGCAATCGCCTACTAATATACCTATAATAGTGAGGTATTAACGATTTTAACGCGGCGCTGTGGATAAATCATAAGAATCAATCGACAATCACAATGATAACTGTGAAGATGATCCACAAAATATTATACCACTTATTGGCTATTATAAGATACTGAAATAGTTGTTGTACATACACACTACTGTAAGTACCTCCGAGTAGGTATAATATTTTTTTTTTTTTTTATTAAGCATAAAAGACCGCGGCAACTCTGGCCATTGGTCTGACAGTGGCTTACATTATTATTATATAGTTACATATTATTTATACATAATATATATATATATATACATTTTATATTTCTTTATATAAAGTAGATTTTTTTAGAAAAATAGTTTTTGAATTGCGGTTGGTTCTGGACTGAAGATTTCGTACAGTCGTATTTACGGGGGAAAAGTTAAGTTTTCTCATTTTCTGTATTTCTCAGTATGATACTACTTTTAACTTTTGAGTATGTCTGTTTTCTAAATGTTCTAGCCGTGGTAATTTTACCGCTCTGATAATATACTATGCGCCACTAGTCGTTCGCGGAATATATGTGACTATTGGACAACAAAAACATATATGGTAGAATGGTGTAGGTACTGTATATATTAATTTTCTGCGAATTATTTTTCATGCATGAGTGTTTATAATAAACCCGATAAATAGTCGGTAAATAAAATAATATAACTATGAAGACTGTAGATTTACCATAGGGCGTGGGATTATATTTAGTGACTGAAAAAATTGTGTTCACCTCTGGGTTAAATGCTTTAGATGTTTGTGATAAAGAATTTTATCCGAATATTCTGAAATTCCAAATCTTCTTGAAAATATTTTGTACTTTGCCTGTATCAACTGCTACACCTGAACGATGTTTTTCAAGTTTTTATTAAGTATTAAGCCTTACCTAATAAATACTAAATAGTATGACAGAAATAATTAATATTTCATCAATTTTCCTATCTAACATTGAATAATAAGTAATAACTATAAACTAAGTAGTCATAGGTATTATCATATAGGTATTTTGTTTATTAGAACCGACTTAATGTGTTAGCTTTATTGGCATGTCACCGGTCAATACAATAATCATGCCAGATAATGTTATCGATTAACTACGAGCATCCAAAAATATAGAAAACGGGATTTTATATTTTAACTATTTTTTTGTTTATCGTATTAAACACGGGATTGGCGTTAGTATGAATTTATAATAAATGCTATTGGGTACTATACAATCTGTGTTAATTCTTATTTAACCTTGATCCACGCCATAGGCGCAAATAGACAAATTAGTTTGGGGGGACTAAAGCCCCTCCTATAATATTTTCTATAAATTATGTATGCTCAGTACTAATAAGTAATTACTGACTTTTGAACTGGGGGAACTTGGCAGAAATATGCAAAAATAAGCAAAAATATTATCCCACCTATTTGCGCAAAGTCACTGCCTGGCCTACAAAATTTTAAAGTGACTAAATAATTGTAAAATTAACAATTAATAACTGAATTAAAAAATAAATTATGAAAAAATATTCTGTGATAAAAATTAAATTAAATTCGTGAGATTTTACTAACTTGTTATCACATACTTGGAACGATCGTAATAAATTATGTAGTAATAAGTAATAATGTCCACATAGGTTGTTTATCAGCAATCGCCCTCGTCGCGTCGTGTGTCGTCTCGGTTCCGATAAAATAATATGTTATTTTTAACTAATTATGAAGGTTTGGCACTATCAATATCACCAAAATCGGCATAATTGACTAATTTTAGGAGGACGTCACACCCGCATGTGTTGGCTCCGTATTACAAAATATGTACAACATAGAAAAAAC
>NC_042493.1:109809764-109818661 GCF_005508785.2 Acyrthosiphon pisum
TTACTGATAGCCATAATTTTATAAATATTTATTGTTCAGGCAATTATATCATGCTTCAATCGTTTATCGTTTCTGTTTCGTTATCCGTTATCCGTTTTCAATCATTTATCGTTTAGCGATATGTTACCCGTTAACCGTTTCAATCGTTTATCGTTCACTGATACGTTATCCGCTATCGATTTCAATCGTTTTTTGATGTGTTTAACGTTATAAAAACGTTTTGAAGCCCTGCATGTATGTGACTTATACATTTTGTAGGAGACACCTCTTTTTGGGTATTGACGACTTTATTTGAACTCTTAAATCTGTCAATAGTTATAATTCTAAATTGAAAACGAATAACTTAATAATTATTTCTGTTTAGAATACTTCTAAAATGTTAAAGATGAGGTACATAATTTTTTTTGTAACTTAATTATGGTCAAATTTTTTAGTATGTTAAACTTTGCAAATTGTCTTGTAGAAGTTAATAATTGCGAGCGGCTCTAGTACCTATAATATATGTTATAAGCATATTATAATACTCAGCCAGTCAGTCCCCCTAGTAATTTCAACAAATTTCCTGTTATGGACGAGCATAATCGAGATATTTCGATTAAAATAAAAATAATCGAATAATCAAATAAAGGAATAGAAAAATAGTTGGAATGTTTTGAATTATCGAGTCTCGGACAAATATTATTATTTATTACTAATTCATTTACTATATTTAGTAATCGAATTAGTATATTTTTAATATGAAAATTAGAAGGTTTACATTAACACAATTTCCAATGTAGTATATTATAACTGATTTGCCTAATAAATAACCCCGGAAAAAATCGTTTGCTTAAATTTAAGTATATATTTTTTTTTGAAATGTGTCTACCGCAATTTGAATAGTATTTACTATTTAATCGTTTGGTTTTTAATCGTTTTTAAACGATTTTCAATTTTGAACATTTTGCTTTAGACTTTCCTATATATTTCGCAGAGCAAGTTTTGCACGATTTGCCGAAATGTATTTATTATTTTGATAATTATAGTCCAAATTTACACCATTATAGTACCGAAAACACAGAAATGAACACATACAGTGACACATATAACTTGCCAAATTTTAAAAATTGCTAATTATATAATATTATCAATTATTCATTTAACATTAAAGATAAAATAATCAGTACATTTCTTGTCCATTATAATAATTAGTTAATAGTAATTATATATCTGATCGATATGACAGACAGATATATAAGCTATACTACCGCAAATCCCCATATTATTATTTAATTGTAACATGGATATATTGACGATTTTCGATTGTTTTATTTCATTGGCTAGCAAACCGTAAATATTTAACAATTGATACCTCATCGTATAGTTTTCAAAGATTTCAAATACAATAATTAGTAATTACTGGGGTATTTTCGTATTTATTTTCACTGGTTAAATATGAGACCGGGCTAAAAAACGTTCAGTTGTATAGTTGTATGGGAACATTAAAAAAAAAACATCCAAATAATAAAACTGTTACGTCTCGAATATGTGAAAATGATTATAAATGTTACGGAGACACAACGAATTTAAAAGATATAGGTACTTAAAAATGATTTGCTTTTAATAAAGGTTTTCAGAAAGAGTCTCGTATATTTTATAAGTTTTCAGTTGATTATTATTAGGAGCTGATTTCAATATTTTTTTACAACTTAATTGTTTCTTTTGTTCATTTGGACGATATTTTTACGATGTAACGATAATTGTATTTGAAACATTACAGACGTTTGTAAAATATTTGTGATGTTTTATTTTAAATATATAAAAAGCAGGTAAGTGGATGTCACTCTCCTGTACAGTAGGTTACACGTGGGTCATGTCAAATGGATTGTATTAAACTTGAATTCAATGATAATAATACAATATTATTGTATGATAAAAACGATTCTGAGACGGTTTGTCAGTCTGAATATTTTACATTGTTATTATTTATTGTAGCCAGTAAGTTGAATTAATATTATAGCACTATTGGAGGTATTTTCGGGCACAAGTATTTTTTTTTTAAATATTCATATTTTTCCTATTTAAGTAGAGTTTACCAACAGACTGTATACACGAAATTTAGTAGAAAAAATGCTTTAATTTTCAACCTTGAATGTGGTTACTGATAAAAAATTGGATCTAATTGGTTCTTTGAAGAGTTCAAAATTAATATACCTCAGTGCCTATTTTTCTAAATAATCTGGAAAAACAAAAAATAAGTTATACTCATTTTTACGCAAAAATATTTTTCAGCTAAATCGATTTTGTTTTTCTGGTATAACTCTAAAACTAACTTACTGTAAACCGTAGTGTTTTATGTTATTATCACTTGTAGGTATCTAAAACATATATTTATATAATGGACCAATAGCCCATAATTGATTCGTTAAATGTTTAGTGATTGTACATTTGTACATGCGACCAGGAATAAGTATTAGGTATACCACGTTCGTTCGTTAATTACCAGTTACCAATTGTACAAATTTACAAATTTACTAAAAAAAACTAGGTAAGTGGATGTCAGTCTGCTGTACAGTAGGTTACAAGTTGGGCAATGTATAATTGATTGTATTAAATTTGAATTCGGAAACTGTATTAGAAAAACGATACCGAGCGGATACGGTTTGTCAGTTTGGATATGTTATATTGTTATTATTTATTATAGCCAGTCTGTTGAATTAATATTATAATTATTATCCATTTCTATGGTGATAAAAAAAAACCTTAGAAATTAAAATCCCGTTTATAGCTTGTACCTATAGTTATGTAAATACAATATGTATTTTGTTTTAATACACTAATTTTAGCTTTTCCTAATTTGTTTTCGAGTACCAAAGGATGGATTTTGAAAATTCCGACAGTGATAGTTTGTCGGCCGAATTTGACTTCAGAGGAGATGCAGCGCCGACATCTATGGACCCTTATCGTGATGATGTGATAAGCGATCGTCAACAAAGCATACTGAACGATTTGAGAATACATTTATGTCGCGAAAATTTTATCTATTTAAATAATCATAAAGAAGTGAGAATCGATCTTATCATACTTTTTAGTATACCTATAAGTACTAATACGCCCTGAGTTTATGTTTAATAATACATACACTTATTTGGTGACTGTTCATTTTTCCAACATAGTGGTACACATTCAATTTTTGTGTTATTAATTATTGTAAAGACAAAATAGTGATTTACATTTATAATACAAGTGTAGGTGTACATGGTATACTCCATACGGTACTACACGACTGCAAATATTACAGCTATATTTTCATTCGTACGCTGTTTTATTATTTTTGGTATGTTGTTTGATGAGTCTTCGTTCTTACGGTCAGGTAGAAGCGATAGCGATGCTCTTGATCAATGACATTTTAAAGAAGTCACCTAAGGACCCATACAGACACGCAGCCAGTTACTTGAAAAATCCTAGTACTGCCTACCTGGTGGCTAACTTTAAGCGGTCCGAAGATTTCCAGTATGAGGACATTATCAAAAAGGATGACGAACAATATGCGACAGCAGACGCTGAACAGAAAATGTCTACTTGTGAGCACTTTAAATCGGTGGTGACCATGGATGAACAGACCGAGGAGTTACAGGATGGTGAAACCGATATGGCGGCGGACCAATATAATTTATTGACAGGAGATGGAGAGACTAGCTATGTAATGGAAGGAGAAGCAGAGATGACGATTTCCTAAAAAAGTGACTATTTGTTTGATAGTCTCTAGAATAATTTACATTGGGCGGAGTATACATGTAGAATAAAAAAACTGAATACCTATTAGAATACTTCAGCTGAATAAACTCCTCGCATTATTATTGTACTATTTATTCATATATACTAGATTAATTAAAATAGTGAATAACAAATAACAATAATAATAGAAAGAGATATATCAAATCCGTGTATATACGAAACCGAATTCCTATTTGGAATTTATATTTAGTATATGTACTTATACAACAGCCCACAGAAAAATAAAATGGATGAACCACAAATGGCACACTGGCACAACTGAATTGGAATCATTTTTTTTTATTATTATTTTTATTGTAACTGAGTTTGAAAATAATTTGTATTGGTCGTCAGATTTTTTTAGAAGCTATACCTACAAATAAAATGTACCAACGTATTTGTTTTATTTTGAGGTATTATTATTGGTATGAATAATTATATAATACTTAAATTCGATGGAGCTGAATTAAGTATACCTACTTAAGATTGTAATATTAGCGAAATACTATAGATACCTACATTGCAGGCTACATTATTTATATAAGTACATAATAAAATACATTTATTACTTAAATTATTCATTGGAGTAAAAATATATAAACAAATATCAAAAAAAAATATATAAATCAAATATAAAAACAATTATTAGTGTTAGAATTTATTTTTGGTCAGGTTAATTTAATTAATATTAGCAAAAAAGTGTTCCCATTCCTAAAGTGTATTATTAATAATATTTACTAATGGAAACTTGTAAAACTTCTTGAGAACGCAATATAATTATGATACGGAAGATATATATTTTATTTACCTATAAATTAGTATATTATGTAAAATAGATTATATGCGTGGATTAAACATATCAATCAATAAATATAATCGTTAATGACTTAATGTATTAATTGAAAGTTCAGAAGTTGACATTGTTGATAGATATTTGAGTTCATAGATAACGTGATTAGATTAAAATAGACTAAAAGCTAATTAATCTGCAAGACCAGTAAGCCTAAGTCTCATTGAAACATGGCCAATTAATGGCCGATTCGAAAACCAAATAGAAATGTCAAGTACTAGTTACACAAATTTAAAAGTTGTATGTACCATTTGCCATTGTGTATGTATAAGTCGTTCAAAAGCCAATCAAACTGTGAACTTTGTGCGGTCGCCAGGTATCATTCAATTTAGTGAAATATTGATTATATTATATTGTGTTCAGTGGCAACTAATAGATGCAGGAGCAGTGGGTAGTGAATAAAGTTGTTGCCGCAAAATAATGGCAAGCATTGACATATTTATTAAACTCAATCCCAGTGCCAATAAAAGACTGGAAAGCCTGGCGTTGAGTACGTACAGTTAAATTAAAATTCGTCTTAAAATGTATTTTTATGATTGATGAGAATGAGGTAATATATATATATTTAAGGACTTCAATATAGGCAGTATAAAGTACATGAATGCACAATTTGCGATGTGCACTACAATTTGTAGTAAACCATCATTACTTTAAATTTCATATCATGTGATATGTGAATAATAACACAGTTTAAAATTTAAATACGATGTGATGAGATTAATTTTTTTTAACCATTTAAAACTCAGTAAATTATTTGTAGAATTAAGTATAATATATACAACAATATTGTATATTATATGTATATTATTTATATTATATGTATATTGTAACAATCAGGGACTGGAACCGTACCGAAAAAAACCGGTTTTGGAACCGGAACCCTTTGAATATTGGGAACCTGAACCGGACCGGAACCCTTAAATACATTTTTTTAGGAACCGAAACCGAAACCGAAACCTATATTTTGATGTAGAGGTTTTTACGGTTTTTTTCGGTTCGAAAATCCAATAGATATTTTATATATTGTAGGTGTAGGAACGGTTTGGTAAATGAAACACACTTTTTATGTCAAACGACAACACGTTTATTGATACAAGTCACCACTTTAAAATCACAGACAGCAATGTAACGGCACCTTACTAATATGCCTGCATTGATAATATTAAATACCAAACCTAATGCGGGTATCGTTAAATCTTTTCTCTATTACTACCTATGCTCTGTACGACAATTCTACTAAACTGTTCTTTCGTCTTCATTAGCGTGGTATATATTGTTTAAATTTATATTTTTATATATAAGTTATAAATTATTATATCAAATTGGAACAAGGGGCACCCAAGTGTGTTAAAAATTCATTCTTATTTGTTTTTTTAATAATATTTTTTTTATTTATTTTAATTTATTAATTTATAATAATTCATTTTTCTATAATATTACCTAAATTCTGAAATAGTTACACTTAATTACAAATATCTGTCACTAAAAAGTGGTTTATTTTTTTATATAGTACTTTATTGATAAAAAAAAAGTCAAATAATAAGGGTTAAAACCGGTATTAACCGAAACCGAAACCGAAACCGAAATTCGATATTTTCGAAAACCGAAACCAGAACCGAAACCGAAATTTTCGGTTTTTGAGAACCGAAACCAAAACCCAAACCGATAAAATCATAAAGGTTCCAGTCCCTGGTAACAATATACATATTATATAATATTTATCATATCGAAGAGTCTCGCTAGAGACTCCTTTCTGTGCATAAGTAACACCGATAAGAAACAGCACACCGACAACGATAGCGAGACTATTATACATTAAGTTTCGTTTCGGCGCTCGGACCTCTCACTCGCACGCGTTGGTTGAATGGCAGAGTGCGAGAGAGACAGAGCTAAAAACTGCAGTTAAGTCTTTTCTTTCGTCCGTCGAGATGCGGCCGCCCAAACTTCCCCTTCCAACGCCGCGCCGGCCGCTACCGTACCGCGAACCTCACCCACAACAACAGATGGCTAGTCCGGCCGTCCGTCCGTCCTCTCATATTTTACAACTATACTGTATTTTTGATTTAAGTTTATCTCCGCCGCGTTTCAACTTGGGTCCCCCGTTTTACTACCAAAAATTCTGTTTCGAGACCCTATGAATAGTCCCCTCGTAAACGGGGTACTTTTGACCTCCCCTCAAATTTTGTTTAGCCAAGCATAACTTAGCCGGGGATCGTCGTAGCCGTATTTTGGAAACAGCTATGGGTTGTGGGTGACTACGTGCATAACATATCAAAAATTACCTCCCCCCTTTTTTTCATTTAAGTATATCTCTGTCGCGTTTCGATTTGGGTCATTGCTGTTGAACCCGAAGAAAATAATTCATATTTATGTGATAATTTATAAATTAAAAGTTAATGTAGAACCTGCACGAGCTACAATAATGATGAATTAATAAAATTAGCCATAAATCGGAATTGTCGACTTGTTTACTTGTTTACATTTTTGTGGAATCCCAATATTGTACAGTTAAACAAAACTCATTCATAAATAATGTTTACAAACTTTTACGGCCAAAGGTAGTAATGTTCAGCACTCTGATATAATAAAAAAACATTTTTATAGAATTATTATTCACAAAGAAAAATAATGATTAGAAAAAATGTAATCCATAAATATATATAATATATATAATCCTTAGTACCTATATCACAGTAAAACGTGCTTCGGAAAAATAATTGAAATCCTCAAAAAAAAACATACTTCGGAGAAGTAAAAAAGGCTTTCTGTGCGTAAGTTGAAGAGATTGGGAGAAAATATAGAACTTTGGTGTTAATAAAGATGTGAAATCAATCTCAAAGTTCTGTGCCAAAAAGGGCCACGGTTGAAAAAATAGAATTTGGGGCTTAATAAAGAAGTGAAATCAATACCTAAATTATGTGCCTCAACTTGAAAAAATATCTTATTCAAAAAAATTTCAATATGTTCAACTGTATAAACATTAAAAAAAAAATATTAGCACAGAACGGCGTACAATAATGATGAATTAGCCATCATTAATCTGTCTGACTAGAATTTTTGTTGACAAACTGTAATTCACGCCATTCTGTGCTAATATTTTTTTATTAATAAGATATTAATTGTCTCTTAATTAAAGAATTTGCTTAATTAGAGAGGTGGGTCCCCTTGTATAAATATAATATGATATACTCATTAGGCTGTTAATAACGATCTGAAATATAATTAGTTACCTATATTATATTAATATACATTATTGTGTTTTATGACTTGGGATATTTGTAACTTGCCTCGGAAAAATTTTTAGTTCGCCACACCACTGCTGTTATATAACTAAATATGCCTAATGGCCAATATACTGCTCACAGTCACACTGACATAATCAAGATTATTTAAAATTAAATTAGAAAATAATATATTAACTACAAAATAACATTTAAAAAAAAGTATATTTAATTATAAATTATGGGATAGAAAGTGTATAGTGTGTGATATTATAATTTATTTAAAATGTAGATCTATAGTCACAAGCTTGAGCATAAACAAGTGAAAAAGTTAAAGTTAAATAAAAAGTTAAGTTAATTTTAAGTTTTTAACTTAAAATGTTAACATTTCATTTTCATCAACTTCATTTTTAACTTAGCTTGTTTTAATTGATATAAACTTAATAAATAAAAAGTTAATTTTAATCAAATTCAATATAAGATAATTTATAAATAATTAAATAATAAATATAATACAAATAAAAATAATGATTGATGTTGCATATTGCATAACCATTTACTAGAATAGGAAATTAGAAATATGGTTAAAATAATTTCTTGTTCCATTAACCAGAATTCTTCATGAAAAATAACTTAATTAAGCAGTATATATTATATACTATAGCAATAGCCATTTAGGTATAGGTACATAATATTATAATATATAGATGTATCATATAAAGGTATAAAGATATACCATACCATACTGCGGTATATGGGCATATTGTAATAATAATAATAATAACTATGAAGTAATATGATAATATCATCTTTATTATATTGATATAAATACAAATAACAAATGTATAATTCTCAAGAACATATTATAAAATATTTTTGCCATAAATAAGTTTTTTATTTATTTATAAATCAAAAAATTGTATTTATTTAGGTATTTCAATTGCATATGCTTTTGGTACCTACCACATAATCCTATTAATTCAGTATCTAATAATTTTATTCTATATATAGAAAAGCTATTGGCTATTTCCTGTGTTTAATAATATTTATGGTTTTATTATTTTAAACGA
>NC_042493.1:109819565-109824724 GCF_005508785.2 Acyrthosiphon pisum
GTCACTAATATAGTGTAATGTGTGCAGCGGTCGAGCAGGCTCCCAGATGGGTGACCACCCGGGTTCTCTGTGATGATCTATCTGCCTCACAAAAAAAAACGCGCACCAACCGTAGCCCGCACACAAACCGAATGGGGTTGCCGAGTGTCAAAAAAACGAAGTTCATTTTTATTTATTTTTTAACCTCTCGCATGACAGTGAATTGCAAGTTAAAAATAATGATGTGGAATATTGTGTCCACAGTAAAAACTAGCTAATAACGATGCAGTTTGAGGTCTTAAAAAAATGATTCTATAACCTCCTAGTTATTTACCCAAGGACTTCAATTGGCTGTGACGAAAATTGTAAGTTTGCATCATTTTATCTGCTAGTCAGCAATGTTAAAAAAAAAATAACTATATTATATTTCTTTAAATTAATAGTATTCGTTATAAATGTAGTAAAATGTATAATAGTATAGTAATTTGAAATTAATTGATGTTTTCTCAAATTAAATCTAAATTGACAATAGCAATGAACACATTTTTAAATTATTAAAAAGTTAAGTGGGTAGGTATAAGTAATTGTTCATTGCCACACCTAAAAAAAAATAGTTCGGCGCCACTGATACAATACAACATTCAATTATTCAAATATTATTATGGGGCCGTTGGCATTTGGGCATCTCAACATAATGCATTCAAAAGGGTTCCGGTCGGTTATATTCTAAGGAGTGAGAATTAGGCAAATTATGTGGCAAGTACAACCGGGATCATGTCAATGTGTGCGAGTGTAAATGAACATTGGTGTATGTGTGCACACACCGGAGTGTATGTCATTTTCAGCGGAGGGTCTAAAAACGGTTTTTTTATACCGACTGGAAGATAATTGTAAATATTGTCTGTCGTATAGTCTAGCTTCGAATTTCACCGATATTATTAAAAATTCTATATATACATATATTTTGTCTAAGAATTTGAATAGTTTTTATAATAAGTGCATTGATATATTTTTAAATGAATGTAATATAAATTAATTAAATATAATGGTAAAAATATGTTACCATACTTATGTTACTATACTATAATATGTTACTATGTCTTTTCCTTATAATTTACTAATGAGTAATAATTACTAGTGGTACTGAAGCTTATACCTGTTACAATTTGGCATTTCACTAAATGGCGTTATTATTTAAACATTATAATATAACAATGTTATGAAATACTGTGTAGTCTGTCTATTATGGGAACAGTGTATCGTGTATCGCCATGGATGATCAATTATTGGATAATTAATCATAATCAACAATAATCAAAATACGCAAATACAAATTATCAACAATATCATCTACCTGGTATCTGGCTAGGTTAAATGGCCTCGACCCGCGTCTTTTTTTGTCAAAAACTACTGTTTCTAATTTCAACGATACGTGTCGACAATTTACACGATTTTCGTTTTGAAAAAATATTCGTATTGTTCGTAATATAATATACAAGGGAACGATCGAGCCACATTTTTAGTTTTTGTAATTTAAATTGCAATAAATATTGTAAAAAAATTCAAAAAAATTCAGAATTTCCAGCTTAAATATTTAATTAACTAAATAGAATTTATTTTAAAAATGTGCCTCAATTGATCCCTCGTACATGTTGTGGGAAAAATTAATATTTTTTCAGAATAGAAATCGATGTAATCGTTTTGACGTATTGTTGAAATTAGAATCGTATATTGGAGTGAAAAATAAACATTTTTTTATGTTCACAATATTACATACTGACATACGCCACACACACTAATAATCATTTACGAATTACGACTAACACATAGCTCTCGGATGGTGACGACGAGATTAGAAATTGCCTAAATCATTCTACTTAAATCAATGCTATACCTATATACCTAGATGTGTGGGTACGGCGACAACGGTGACAAGGCGACAACAACTATAATATTATAGTATAATATAGTATGTTATATAAAATAACTAACGGAATCACGGCCCAGACGCCCAGTTAGCTCTGTCTTATTGTATTCAGGGATATTTTGTTTTGCGTCAAAATTGATTTGCACCTAATAGTGGTTAGAAAAAAATCTCCGATAAAATAATATAACGTTTCCAGAAATTATCTATTTTTAATTGTATTGATATCCATATTAATATTTCCATACTATTATGACGTACCTAGTACCTACTATAGTATAAGTATTCAAAATCAATGCTACTATGTAATCTGTAACGGACAAGGGCCGCCGCAGCATGAAACGTCACTAATATAATATTATATTATTATATAACATTATACAAAAAAAAAAAATAATATTACAAATACAAATTACCTATCTCATAACTTATTGCTAGTGGTCCAACACTCGCGAGTTCCGGTACTAACCTAACCCACTATAGAATTGTACCTAGTCGGTGGTGGTTTTGAGAACAAATCTATTAGGTATATAGTATATATACCTACTTTATACGCTCATTTAAAAACTTAATTCAATGGGAGATGGTAATCTGCGGCAAAATTAACATTTTTCTGAAATTTGATATGGAAACTGCGACAAATAAAAATTTATCATTACACAATCTGCGACAAAACCGATAAGATACATTATACAAACAGCGCCAATTTATTTTATAAGTACACCTATACGTATATACATTATATAAGTATCTATACGATAACATAAATTACATAGGTAACTACATCATATTAACCTATGTGTTATTATTTAAATATAATTATTATGTATTTTTGTTGTCACTGTTTAACGCTAGGTACTAATATTGTGTGCCATTATGGCAAAACATTGTTGTAAATTCCATGTTGAATTAAATATTAAATTTCTTAAACTATTTCTACTGACATTTAACTCACTAGTAAGTACTATATTTACACTTAAAAATACATTTGGATTTACCTTACCAATTCGTATGTAAAATAACAAAATTAATTAAGCGATATACGTACTTACATAATATCACATATGTAATAGGTATATGCATTATAATTTATGTTATCGTATCGATATGTATAATATATAGTATATAGTGTAGGCATATAAAATAAATTTCCGCGGTTTGTATATCGGTTAGTTATCGGTTTTGTTGTAGATTGTATTATGTTAAATTTTGTTTTGCCGAAGTTAATACATATCGACTTTTAAAAAAGGTAGTATTTGCTGCAGTTTGCATGCAGCCAATTCAATGATAAAAATAAAAACCTTTTCATTCTAGACCCACGATATGTGGTGGTGTTGGTGCCTCATAGATAATATTATCGGATTTACAATATTATGGTCTATCGTGGTATCGGAATTTTGTCATATATTTTGTGGATGACTAATGAAACAACATTGGTATGACGTACAAAATTGATTGTCATATGAAACCATCAACATTATCTTGTAATCATTATATTTTAATCATCGTCTTATTAAAATGTAATTTCTAAATAATATTATAATATAATATATCACAGACACTATAACATTATAGTGAAGCGATTGACATTTTGAAAAATAATAAAAGAGATTATTGGATGAAAATCACAACACTAATATTATACTAATTAAGACATGCACTTAGATAAGTTAGATATATTTTGTCATTATCCTAAAATGTCAAATAAGATAATAATATTTTAGATATGTAGTCATAAAGACCACAGGGCCGCAGTCTAAGTATTAAATTCTACATATATTATCTAATCTAAATAATACAGTAAATGTTGTTCGAAGAAATTATTTTCTAAAGTTTAAACAATGATTCATTATTCGTGTTTGTACATCATAGATATTGGATCACCCAAAGAACATAATATGAGTTTAATAATAGTAATACAAATTAGTAATTACAATATATTACTGATAATATTTCAATTTGTCTAGATTATATTCGATAAAGAAGTGTCTTTTTAGGATTGGTTATGGTTTTTAGAACAGTTGCAGTCATCACGTTAAATACTTATATTTCACTATTTCTTACTCATAACTCATAAGTCACAACGTTATTGTTTGTCGATTTATGAGCTCAATAGTGATAGTTTTATTTAGGACTTAATTACTTTGAATGTAAATTCAAATAAATAAGAATGTATATCTTACAAAATTAAATTAAAATCAGTAAGTAAGCTTATGTTGGGAGAGTTAAGAATCGTGATTTATTTTAAAATAATCATACAATATTATACTATACATTTTAATATAATGATACATATAGTAATATATTTATATTCATTTTTAAGTATATCAAAAAATTTGATGTAAGAATGTGTATTATGATATAGGTACTTCACAAGAAATTTACAGAAGTAGGTACACTTGTTTTTAATTCGATAAAACCATTAACTGTTAGGTAATGACCTAAAACAAAAAGTCAATGATGGGGAGAGGTTTGAAGTCCCTAACCAAGATCTTTGCTTACGGGCCAAACTCACGACTATAGGTACAGAAGAATATTTATATTTTGACGTTAAATTGTTGCTTATAGAACATATTATTTATGAACGCGCGCTGAAATATAGTCAGATGAAGTCACCTACAATTACTCTAGTTTTTATGCATATCCCTTTGTAATGCCATTATATTGTTTATGTTATGTTTTCGAATCTTACTACATGATGTTGTCAGTAGGTGGGCCACATAAATGTATGTATACGAAAACAACAACCTGTAGGTCCATTACTAAAATTATGAAAGAGCCAAGACTCGAGGGCAGGAAAAAAAGGTTCTCAATTATCGTAAATAAGATGATACGTCTTATGAATTATAATTTAATAAATTGTGCAGTATGCGAAACAATATATTAACGTAAAATAATTTCAAATTAAGTTTTGTAAGGGATAATGTTCTATCCGTTAATTTAACTAAACGATATATTATTATGTTAATAAAATTAATATTGTCGTAGAATAAGCCACGAGCCATGGCCACCTCTATTATATATAATAATATTAAGTTCAATAAATACAAATAATAAAATACTATAAAAAATATAGCTTTATAATAAATATTATACCTATCTAAATCAGTGTAATGCCCTTGGTATATGCCAATAATTTTAATACGTGTTTACTACAATGATAAGTTACAAATTATGTCAAAATAATAGGTCCATTTCCCCAGCCCCCCTAAAATGGAATTTCAATATGCCGTTTATTCCATACGTTTGTAAGTCG